>NC_134830.1:549194-626153 GCF_004210375.1 Tachypleus tridentatus | reverse complement strand
CCTAGCTGCCAACAGTATATTACTTTATAAAATATTGATGTTACTTCCGCTTTCTGACATAAAACGTTTTTTTTTCTAAGCTTTTCTTGCGTTGTAATAAAGATTATTCTTAAACTGTGAATATTTAAAAATAGTTTTTACTTATTTACGTTAGTGTCAGCAAAATATTTTGTACAGCTTCACGAAATAGTTTTTAAATTTTAAGAAATTTCCAGAATAAATAGTTTAGTAGCTAAGAAATCTAACTGATGGTTTTAAGTAAGATATTAAATGCCTGTAAGGCATAAACTGTAATAATAATAAAATAAATGTGGTACACCAACATTAAAATGTATTTTACTTCATTCCAACTTTATAAAACCTTAAAAAAGTTATTTCATAGCTGACATTTTATCGGTAGCTGAGTAGTAAACCTAAGAACATATAACTGTAAAATTCGGGTCTCGATAACCGCGACAGGCACAGAACAAATATTCCATAGATACCTAGGGTGCCAAAGAAAAACAAATACACCATGTCTGACATGTCGCGCCATCTATTGCATGTTAAGAAGAAAGTTTACAATAAATTGATGGCTATCTTAAAGCTGTATATAACAACAGCAGCTAGCATATACTTACTTATTACATCTGTATATCCATGATGATAGAGACAACCACAGAAACATTAACAGTAATTTTCATCTCTGTTAAACCAGGACTAAACAGTACTTCAATATCTACATTCCAATCCGTAGCTCCGATTGATATTGGTACAGAATTTTTCTCCAGAAAAGAATGTGCTATTGTTAACGTTGTCACTTTCATTTTCTAAACTGTGCACCAATATCAACCGGCTAAACCTAATTTAATTCAACCTTCTTATAAACTTTTCTCTAGTTTATTACTAATATTATTAATTTTGTTAGTATATATATATATTATATACATATAATATACAAATGATACAAATTATGTTTGTTTCTTTTTGAATTTCGCGCAAAGCTACTCGAGGGCTATCTGCGCTAGCCGTCCCTAATTTAGCAGTGTAAGACTAGAGGGAAGGCAGCTAGTCATCACCACACACCGCCAACTCTTGGGCTATTCTTTTACCAACGAATAGTGGAATTGACCGTAACATTATAACGCTCACACGGCTGAAAGGGCGAGCATGTTTAGTGCCATCAGGATTCGAACCCGCGACCCTCGGATTATGAGTCGAACGCCTTAACACGCTTGGCCATGCCGGGCCCGATAGAAATTAATATACATAATTTTAAAATGACATACATTTGAAGACCAAATCTTCAATGTATCCATCCATAATGGGAAATTATATAAAGGCTGGTTTAGTTTCTTGCCTCCATAATAAATAGCCTATAATCGATATGGCATGGAATCCACAATTCGCCGGAATATATTTGATTTATTTTTTGAGGAGCATAACCTGTCGTAGTTTCACTGATGTTGTAAATAAATCGCGCAGATTGTGTAGGTTTATGCTTAATTCTAAAACAAACGATCTAAGTACGTTAATGTATCATAATTTAATTTAGTAACATTGTGTACATTTGTCGATTTATCAAAGAAGGAAGTGAAGGAATATTAGTTTGTAAAAAAAATCGTTTTTGTTTGTTTTTCACTGATATAAAGGGGTAGAGTTTGGTCAAGTGGTTAATGAGTTAAACTGGAGCTCCAGGTTCGCGACATTGTGCAATCTAACAAGTTCTTAATTGTGGGTATGCTATAAAAGTAACAACAGTGAAGAATCACTGTTTTAAGCGGTGGATGATGTCGTAGGGTTCCCTTCGCTTTGGTCCGCAGTTCAAAGTTAGGAACAATTATATCTGATCCACATGGGTCTCTGATTTGGCAGTTTAATTCTTTGTCAGCATACGAGTCGTTCAAGTTAACAAACAAAAATATTTGTTTACATTTGCAATATATTATTTATATATTACATACTAGTATACGTGGAGGCGTTATAATGTGATGAGCAATCCCACTATCCGCTGATAAAAAAGTAACTTAAGAGTTGGCGGTGAGTGGTGATGACTACCTGCCTTCCCTCTAGTCTTACACTGGTAAATTAAGAACGGCTAACTTAGGTAACCTTCGTGCAGCTTTGCGCGAAATTCAAATAACAAACAAACGAGTATTAGCAAAAGTGGCTCATGTTTTAATGAGGTGTTTCTGCGAAAATTCAAAAGGGTAGGGGTTACAAAGTAACCATAGGCAACTATGTAACCTGCAAGAATTACGAAAGTGAAATCCTAGCTTAGGGTTACGTTGAATGGAATGTAAATAGCATCTCTTCTACATGAATGAACTTGTAATCTATTATCAAAACCGCTGAAGGTGAAACACCTACTCATTGAAACATTTCTTCTAATTTTTGACACGTGGATCAATAAATCATTGCGTTAATATAAAGTTTTAGACTGCCGAAGGATGATTATGATTGGTTGAATATTAAAAAACCCTTGTGGACAAAAGTTGAATTAGACTTTTTAAAATCGATAAATCCCTATGAGGTTTAGTACTTAGGCCAATGCTTCCATCTTGTTTTTTAAACAGAGACTTTCTATTCAAGTATCTTTTAATGAATGCATTAATAAAAGCACAAGTGACGAGCTGTTTAAAAGTTATATAAAATGTTAAACGCTGATGGAACACATTCTCACTTCCATTTTTTTACACAAAACGTAGATACATTTTGTTATAGCTACCAACTGATATTTTTGTATCGTTGAGTAAAATACATAATATTCTTTCCTTGGCATACTTTGTCATGAACTATTATGAATAGGTGTTTATTGTGTAAGAAAATAATAGGAAATTTCACATAATAACGTTAATAATGTTATTATTCCATGAAAGTAAATATCAAAAGTTCCACTTAAATACGCATATGGTACGATTTTCGTCGCAAGGGTTTGTTCATTTACAAATGTTTATTAAAACTTTGATGGTATCTTCTCTTATAAAGCTGTAAGTGAAATATTACAGTTCGAACAATGTTACTAAACCAATAAGTATGCAGTTTAAAAATAAATACAACAATATCAACTGTCACAGTAAGAGATTCTAGCTGTATTAATCACTGATCAAGAGACCGTGTGAGAACTGTATGTTCTAGCTGTATTATCACTGATCAAGAGACCGTGTGAGAACTGTATGTTCTAGCTGTATTATCACTGGTCAAGAAACCGTGTGAGAACTGTAGATTCTAGCTGTAATTTCACTGATCAAGAGACCGTGTGAGAACTGTATGTTCTAGCTGTATTATCACTGGTCAAGAGACCGTGTGAGAACTTGTAGATTCCAGCTGTAATTTCACTGGTCAAGAGACCGTGTGAGAACTGTATGTTCTAGCTGTATTATCACTAATCAAGAGACCGTCTGAGATCTGTAGGTTCTAGCTGTATTATCACTGGTCAAGAGACCGTGTGAGAACTGTAGATTCTAGCTGTAATTTCACTGATAAAGAGACCGTGTGAGAACTGTATGTTCTAGCTGTATTACCACAGATCAAGAGACCGTCTGCGAATTGCATATTCTAGCTGTATCATCACTCGACAGTCTAGCTACGTCGGCGGTAATGATTGTTACCAAACAAAGCTTTCTGTACTTTTAATGGGGAACAATACGTTTAGTGTACTCTTTATACAGGTTTATTGTGTAACATTGTTTTATGACATTTATTCACAGCTAATTAAGTTGAAAAGAGTTGAGGTCATGCACCTAACACTTATAGCTATAAACAGGATATGTTAATATTTATTACGAAATTTAAAGAAATTAAAAATGAAATTCTAATCAAGAAAGTCTGAGTGCTAAGGAGACATACACCCCTTAGTCAATATAATATTATCAAGAAATATCCTCAACAGTAAACTTTGGCTCTCGTTACTGGAAATTCCCAGAAGTTAAAACGGAATTCGAGAATGAACGTGGACACACATCCTTCATGACCCAGCGGCTGTTCTGAGATCGAAGCTTGTTCTGGCTGGTATTCTGATGTGTCATCCTGTACAGTCGAGACTGGGATATTGAACACGATTTTCAGCATTTACTGCACGAGAGTCTGTTTTAATTTTATCAGAGACATGTATGTGTTCGGTGTTTTCTTTGTTTTCATTACGTGAGTTTCTGTCGTTGTGCGTGTACAAATAATCACATGTAACACGATTACTGCAAACTGTATTTTTCTCATTTAAATTTAAATCCTAAATTTCTGAGCTATGTTTCTGCGTGTTTGTCTTTTACTGATAACTCTTACATTCATTATAAATAGACCAGACTGTCGTTTCCACGATAATATCCCCATGCACTTAGTTTCGGTGCGGTTTTATAATTCATTTATTTTATTGGGTACATTCTAGTTCACTTAAAACAACAATACACATATGAGAAACGTTACAAGCGATATATGTCGAATATAAAATTTAAATTAAACTCTTTAAAATACAAGGAGATACTTATGTGAACATTACATTGGGCTATATATTCCGACATTACTTAACACGGTGTTTTGCAACTCTATAAAAAACAACAACAACAAAACATTATTGTCTCATACACACTATGGCCGATCCATATAAAATGATTAAGGATAAAGCTACATAATGGGCTATCTGTGCTTTGCCCACCACGTGTATCGAAACCCGGTTTTAGCGTTGCAAGTCCGCAGACATACCGCTGAGCCATTGGGGGACTGCTAATGATAGGAAAAGGGTGTTATGGATGAATGAGTCCAAGTTTGAAGTATTTGATTCAAAGCATAGATTGTACAATCGGCGGAAGAAAGGTGAAAGACAGTTACCTCAATGCATAGCACCGACCATGAAGCATGGAGGAGGCAGTGTAATAGTTTGATGCATAGCACCACCATGAAGCATGGGGAGGCAGTGTAATAGTTTGATGCATAGCACCCACCATGAAGCATGGGGAGGCAGTGTAATAGTTTGATGCATAGCACCCACCATGAAGCATGGGGAGGCATGTAATAGTTTGATGCATAGCACCCACCATGAAGCATGGGAGGCAGTGTAATAGTTTGATGCATAGCACCCACCATGAAGCATGGGGAGGCAGTGTAATAGTTTGATGCATAGCACCATGAAGCATGGGGAGGCAGTGTAATAGTTTGATACATAGCACCTGCCATGAAGCATGAGGGAGGCAGTGTAATAGTTTGATGCATAGCACCTGCCATGAGGCATGAGGGAGGCAGTGTAATAATTTGATGCATAGCACCTGCCATGAAGCATGGGGGAGGCAGTGTAATAGTTTGATACATAGCACCTGCCATGAAGCATGGGGGGAGGCAGTGTAATAGTTTGATACATAGCACCCGCCATGAAGCATGGGGAGGCAGTGTAATAGTTTGATGCATAGCACCCACCATGAAGCATGGAGGAGGCAGTGTAATAGTTTGATACATAGCACCCACCATGAAGCATGGAGGAGGCAGTGTAATAGTTTGATACATAGCACCCGCCATGAAGCATGGAGGAGGCAGTGTAATAGTTTGATACATAGCACCTGCCATGAAGCATGGGGGAGGCAGTGTAATAGTTTGATGCATAGCACCTGCCATGAATCATGAGGGAGGCAGTGTAATAGTTTGATGCATAGCACCCACCATGAAGCATGGAGGAGGCAGTGTAATAGTTTGATACATAGCACCTGCCATGAAGCATGAGGAAGGCAGTGTAATAGTTTGATACATAGCACCTGCCATGAAGCATGGGGGAGGCAGTGTAATAGTTTGATGCATAGCACCTACCATGAAGCATGGAGGAGGCAGTGTAATAGTTTGATACATAGCACCTACCATGAAGCATGGAGGAGGCAGTGTAATAGTTTGATACATAGCACCTGCCATGAAGCATGAGGGAGGCAGTGTAATAGTTTGGGAGGGTTTTTTTTCTTTAAAGACGGGAAATGTTTGTAAAATAGATGGAATAATGGACCAGCGCAAGTACCATCAGATATTGATCCGTTATGTGATTTATATATTATTGTTAAAGGATTCTACTACTAAGAAGATAATGACTCCAAATACTCATCCAACCTATGCAGAAATTACTTAGCTAAGAAAGAAGATGATGGAGTCATTCACATGATGCAGTGGAGTGTATTAGAAACATTTGGAGTAAAAAACAAAAGGACATTTTGATTAAATATGTCGCAACATTGTCTGAAAGACTATCCGTAGTTATTAAAGCAAAAGGTGGACACAAAAAATATTAATTGTTGGCTGAACTCAAGCACTTCCTCTGAGTTTCTGTTGTACTGAATATGAAGCTAATCAAATTTTGATGTTTCAACTGTGATTTACCTTCTATTGTCCTTTAAACGTAGCCTGAAATCTAATTTTTAATTTTTCCCAACACTTTTGCACAGTACTGTAACTTATGATAGCTAGAGCATTATAAAGTTCCAGACAGTTATGTTTAATAATTTAACATTTAATAACAATATTTTTATTTTCTATTTATAAGCTAGGATGGCTACGACATTATGAAGTTCTATGAATAAAAGACCTAGTGTTAAGCCGAACGTATTCTCTAACTACAAAGCATTGTGTATATATACATTTATGAATATTGAAACAAGAAAACTAAAATGCTCTTTCTTTATACGACACATATCTCGATAAATTTTGATTTCGAAATTAACATTACTTCTAACAAAATAAGTTAGATTTCTTTCCTGATGTGAATCGTCATTTATCATTCTAAAATAATAGTATACATTTCCCCCCCCCCCTTAATTATTACAAACCTGAACATTCTCTCTTTATTTAGGCTTTTCTCACAACTGTTGGGATCTTAACAGATTTTGTCCCCTGGTGGGACAGCAGTAAGCCTATGGAATTTATAACGCTAAGATCAAATGTTTGATTCCCATCGTTGGACACAGCAGATAGCCTAATGTGACTTTGCTATAAAACACACACATATAGTGCATTTTACTTGCTGTTTCAACTGGTTTTACTTATGGAATATTAACCACTGGAAGCGAAACGATTAAAAGTACAACTTAATGTATGAAGTTTCCAGTCACTCAAAATTTACAAACTTTAAAAAACAACAACATTAATTTACTACCAGTTGAATATTCGTATTGATAAAGTTTATCTTACAATATTTATCTAAAAGACGTGGCGAGTTTTATACGAGTTTATTACTGTTGCCCTCTATAGCCAATTAATATAACTTTGTTTTTCAATTCAACATCCAATACGTTGAGAAGTAATGAGTCTGCTTTATAAACTCTCTTTTGATTTAAAAATTGCTTATCGTGACTTCAAACTTCCTGCATTTTAATTATGAAATAAACAACCTTTGGGAGGTTTCTGATAAGTTAACCATGTGCTAGCCATGAGGATTAAATCGATATCAGGCTTAACTTTAACATTTAAACTATAGTTAAATAAATGAATGCCCGACCTCTTCAAAAATATGTCAAGTTGTTGTTTGTTGTTTGTTTGCTACAAAAAGGGCTATCCATGCTCTGCCCACCACGGGTATCAGACATACCACTGTGCTGGGGGCAATTTATCAAGAGTTGTCGGGCAAACATTTATGAACGTAACTCTTAGAACGGATAGTATTTGTTATTTTTGTTTCAAACTGTTAAACTATATTAATTTTTAAGGAAGAAAACAAACAAACGTTTCGATTTATGCTTTTTTTTTTTCCAAGGGTCTATAAATGCTCCAGGTTACAAAACTCATTTTAAATTATAGTATCCTGAAAGGATATTTAACCACAACAATTCAATGGAACGGTGAAGTGTATTAAAAGTATTGTTTAACTGGCTGGGGCTGCGGATCACAACATAAATGTTCAAATAAATAAATAAATATAATAACATTAGACCATTGAAAAAAGTGCAAGCCGAAATGTTAGGTAGAATAAACAAACATTTATCTGAAGATGTTTGTCGCCCTCATTGAAAATTGTTTCCATTCTATCAGTTGGCAATGAAAGTTTTTAAAAAAAAGTTAAACTATATTAAAAAAGGAATGATAAATACACGTTTCATAAGTAGATAATTCTTAGTTTTCACATAGGTTTATCTTGAAACTCTGTTTTCTTAAAGTCGTCAATTGAGGTCGCTGGTGTCGTACGGAAGACCTAATTACACAAATAAAACATTTTTCTAAAGATGTACGAATTATTATTTTTCGCTGCCTTTCTTCTTCTGATGCTCTGTGATAAAAATCTTGCGAAACGTACATATTATCAGTAATGCTGGCTGAAAATATGAATAAAGATTTCCATAATCTGGAAGTAAAATGTTCAATATACGGATGAACGAGTAAACAGCTTGACTCTCTAGACTAGATATAAACGATCTTATAGCAAGAAATTGTTGTTTTATAAAATTAGACACTCGTCGTTTCACGGTCCGGCATAGCTAGCTGGTTAGGGCCCTCAAGTTGTAATTTTGAGGGTCGCAGGTTCGAATTGTCGTCACACAAAATATGCTTGCTCTTTCAGCGGTGGGGCGTTATAATATTACGATCAATCCTACTATTTGTTGTTAAAAGAGTAGCCCAACAGGTGGCAGTAGATGGTGAAGACTAGCTGCTTTTCCTTGCTAAATTAGGGAAGGATATCTTGGATAGCCCTCTTGTAGCTTTGCGCGTCGTTCAAAACAAACAAACAACAACAACATTAACAAAAAAACGTTTCGGTTTGTCTTAGTTAACGCTCCTGAAGAAGCTTTAAATCGAGACGTTTTTTAATTTATTAAATAACACATTTGATGTTTTGTATTGTAAATTTTGGTTTATGTTTAAGTGAACGCTCATAAAGAAACTGTAAAGCGAAACGTTGAGTATCTAATTAAAAAAAATCAACATTTTGGCATTATAAGGTCATTTATTTTTAGTGTTAACATGTCTTCAATACACAGATATGCACTACAGAATTAGCTATTTCAAGAGATTTCTCTTCCCATTTACAACTGTATAATTCCACATAACAGTTATACATATATGTAGCTTTGATATTATTAATATATGCACATCAAAAGTTGAAAGAACCTGAATGGTCGGATTTTTACGAGTTTAGGAAGTAAACTAAACTAGTGTAGATAGGTTTAATGATAACATCAAACCTATAGATGGCTGGTTACAAGTAAAATAGATTTTGTGTGCTATACAGAGTTAGATGGTTCTTAATAACTATTAGATTTACGTAATTTAGAGATTTTTTTAAACATAAGAGAAATCATAGCTCTATAAAATACTGTTTTAGTAATAATAGGTTTGATTACATTCGTACGTGTCTTACACTGTTATATAATCCCAGTATGAATTTCAGCTTTACACGACTTACATACTTATATAATCCCTGTATGACTTGGAGCTTTACACGACTTACATACTTATATAATCCCTGTATGATTTGCAGCTTTACACAACTTACTTATATAATTTCATTATGATTTGCAACTTTACACAACTTACATACTTATTTAACCCCATTATGATTTGCAGCTTTTTGCATCTTACATACTTATATAATCTCATTATGATTTGCAGCTTTTTGCATCTTACATATTTATATAATCTCATTATGATTTGCAGCTTTAAACAATTTATATACTTATATAATCCTAGGATGATTTACAGCTTTACCCATCTTACATAGTTATATAATCCCATTATGATTTGAAGCTGAACACAACTTACATACTCATATAATCCTAGAACGATTTGCAGATTCACCCAACTTACATAGTTATATAATACCATTATGATTTAAAGCTTCACACAACTCACATACTTATATAATCCCAGTATGATTTGAAGCTTTACACAACTTACATACTTATTTAACCCCATTATGATTTGCAGCTTTTTGCATCTTACATACTTATATAATCTCATTATGATTTGCAGCTTTTTGCATCTTACATATTTGTATAATCTCATTATGATTTGCAGCTTTAAACAATTTATATACTTATATAATCCTAGGATGATTTACAGCTTTACCCATCTTACATAGTTATATAATCCCATTATGATTTGAAGCTGAACACAACTTACATACTCATATAATCCTAGAACGATTTGCAGATTCACCCGACTTACATAGTTATATAATACCATTATGATTTAAAGCTTCACACAACTCACATAATTATATAATTCCATTATGATTTCAAGCTTTACACAACTTACATAGTTATATAATTCCATTATGATTTCAAGCTTTACACAACTTACATACTTATATAATCCCATGATGGATTAAAGCTTTATACAACTTACATACTTGTATAATCCCATTATGATTTACAGCTTTACACAACTTACATACTTATATAATCCCAGGATGGATTAAAGCTTTAAACAACTTACATACTTATATAATCTTATTATAATTTGCAGCTTTACCGAACTTACATACTTATATAATCCCAGTATGATTTGAAGCTTTACCGAACTTACATAGTTATTTAATGCCATTATTATTTGTAGCTTTACACAACCTACATACTTTTAGAATCCCAGTATGATTTGAAGCTTTACCGAACTTACACACTTATATAATTCCACTATGATTTGAAGCTTCATATAACTTACATACTTATATAATCCTAGAATGATTTGAAACTTCACATAACTTACATACTTATATAATCCCAGAATGATTTCAAGCTTTACACAACTTACATAGTTATATAATTCCATTATGATTTCAAGCTTTACACAACTTACATACTTATATAATTCCATTATGATTTCAAGCTTTACACAACTTACATACTTATATAATCCCATGATGGATTAAAGCTTTATACAACTTACATACTTGTATAATCCCATTATGATTTACAGCTTTACACAACTTACATACTTATATAATCCCAGGATGGATTAAAGCTTTAAACAACTTACATACTTATATAATCTTATTATAATTTGCAGCTTTACCGAACTTACATACTTATATAATCCCAGTATGATTTGAAGCTTTACCGAACTTACATAGTTATTTAATGCCATTATTATTTGTAGCTTTACACAACCTACATACTTTTAGCTTTACACAATCTACATACTATTAGAATTGAAGCTTTTTGAAGCTTACCGAACACACTTATATAATTCCACTATGATTTGAAGCTTTACACAACTTACATACTTATATAATTTCATTATGATTTGAAGCTTCATATAACTTACATATTTATATAATCCTAGAATGATTTGAAACTTCACATAACTTACATACTTATATAATCCCAGAATGATTTCAAACTTTACACAACTTACATAGTTATATAATTCCATTATGATTTCAAGCTTTACACAACTTACATACTTATATAATTCCATTATGATTTCAAGCTTTACACAACTTACATACTTATATAATCCCATGATGGATTAAAGCTTTATACAACTTACATACTTGTATAATCCCATTATGATTTACAGCTTTACACAACTTACATACTTATATAATCCCAGGATGGATTAAAGCTTTAAACAACTTACATACTTATATAATCTTATTATAATTTGCAGCTTTACCGAACTTACATACTTATATAATCCCAGTATGATTTGAAGCTTTACCGAACTTACATAGTTATTTAATGTCATTATTATTTGTAGCTTTACACAACCTACATACTTTTAGAATCCCAGTATGATTTGAAGCTTTACCGAACTTACACACTTATATAATTCCACTATGATTTGAAGCTTTACACAACTTACATACTTATATAATCTCAGTATGATTTGAAGCTTCATATAACTTACATATTTATATAATCCTAGAATGATTTGAAACTTCACATAACTTACATACTTATATAATCCCAGAATGATTTCAAGCTTTACACAACTTACATAGTTATATAATTCCATTATGATTTCAAGCTTTACACAACTTACATACTTATATAATTCCATTATGATTTCAAGCTTTACACAACTTACATACTTATATAATCCCATGATGGATTAAAGCTTTATACAACTTACATACTTGTATAATCCCATTATGATTTACAGCTTTACACAACTTACATACTTATATAATCCCAGGATGGATTAAAGCTTTAAACAACTTACATACTTATATAATCTTATTATAATTTGCAGCTTTACCGAACTTACATACTTATATAATCCCAGTATGATTTGAAGCTTTACCGAACTTACATAGTTATTTAATGTCATTATTATTTGTAGCTTTACACAACCTACATACTTTTAGAATCCCAGTATGATTTGAAGCTTTACCGAACTTACACACTTATATAATTCCACTATGATTTGAAGCTTTACACAACTTACATACTTATATAATCTCAGTATGATTTGAAGCTTCATATAACTTACATACTTATATAATCCTAGAATGATTTGAAACTTCACATAACTTACATACTTATATAATCCCAGAATGATTTCAAGCTTTACACAACTTACATAGTTATATAATTCCATTATGATTTCAAGCTTTACACAACTTACATACTTATATAATCCCAGAATGATTTCAAGCTTTACACAACTTACATAGTTATATAATTCCATTATGATTTCAAGCTTTACACAACTTACATACTTATATAATCCCAGGATGGATTAAAGCTTTATACAACTTACATACTTGTATAATCCCATTATGATTTACAGCTTTACACAACTTACATACTTATATAATCCCAGGATGGATTAAAGCTTTACACAACTTACATACTTATATAATCCTAGGATGGATTAAAGCTTTATACAACTTACATACTTGTATAATCCCATTATGATTTACAGCTTTACACAACTTATATACTTATATAATCCCAGGATGATTTGCATCTTTACACAACTTACATACTTATATAATCTTATTATAATTTGCAGCTTTACCGAACTTACATACTTATATAATCCCAGTATGATTTGAAGCTTTACCGAACTTACATACTTATATAATCCCACTATGATTTTAAGCTTTACACAACTTACATACTTATATAATCTCAGTATGATTTGAAGCTTCATATAACTTACATACTTATATAATCCCAGAATGATTTGAAACTTTACATAACTTACATACTTATATAATCCCAGTATGATTTGAAGCTTTACACAACTTACATACTTTTATAATCCAAGTATGATTTATAGCTTTACACAACTTACATACTTGTATAATCCCAGTATGATTTGAAGCTTTACACAACTTACATACTTATATAATCCTAGAATGATATGAAACTTTACAAACTTACATACTTATATAATCCCAGTATGATTTAAAGATTTACAAAACGTTAATACTTATATAATCCCATTATAATTTGAAGCTGAACACAACTTTCATACTTATATGATCCTAGAATGATACGAAACATTACACAACTTACATACCTATATAATCTCATTATGATTTGCAGCTTTACACAATTTATATACTTATAAAATACTATGATGATTTACACCTTTACCCAACGTACGTAGTTATATAATCCCACTATGATTTAAAGCTTTACACAACGTATATACTTATATAATCCTAGGATGATTTTCAGCTTTACCCAACTTACATAGTTATATAATCCCATTTTGATTTGAAGCTTAACACACCTTACATACCTATATAATCCAATTACGATTTACAGTTTTACACAACTTGTATACTTATATAATCCCATTACGATTTACAGTTTTACACAACTTATATACTTATATAATCCTAGGATGATTTGCAGCTTTACCCAACTTACATTGATTTGAAGCTTTAGACACCTTACATACTTATATGATTCCATTATGATTTGCAACTTTACACAACTTACTTATATAATCCCAGTATGATTTGAAGCTTTACACAACTTATATACTTATATAATCCTAGGATGATTTGAAGCTTCACACATCTTACATACTTATATAATCTCATTATGATTTGTAGCTTTACACAATTTATACACTTATATAATCCTAGGATGACTTACAGCTTTACCCAACGTACATAGTTATATAATTCCATTATGATTTCAAGCTTCACACAACTTACATACTTATATAATCCCAGTATGATTTGAAGCTTTACCCAACTTTTACATATGATCCTAGAATGATATGAAACACACAACTTACTTACTATATAAGATGACTTGGAGCTTTATACAACTTACATACTTATATAATCCCAGTATGATTTGAAGCTTTACACAACTTTCATTCTTATATGATCCTAGAATGATTTGAAGCTTTACACAATTTACATACTTATATTATCCCAGTATGATTTGAAGCTTAACACAACTTACATACTTATATAATCCTAGGATGATTTGCAGATTCACCCAATTTACATAGTTATATAATTCCATTAAGATTTGAATCTTTATACAACTTACATAATTTCAGTATCATGTGAAGCTTTACACAACTTACATACTTATATAATCCCAGTATGATTTGTAGCTTTACACGGGATACATTGTTTATTACTCATATTTTGATTACACGTTTTCATTACTTACATTGTTTTATAATCATAAAACAGATTACAACTGTACATGGAGTTTTGTAATCCAAGGAAACTCACTGAATGGAATTACAATGATACAAAGTCATAAAGTTTTATTAATAATTAATAATTTATATTTTTTCCATAGCTTTATTTTTCATATTTATCACAGGAAAGATTGCAGCTCTATAAAAATACAGTGTTTACATATCAGACTGAGTTACGACTGTACACTAATTACACTGTTCTTTAAACAATCGACCAATTACATTGTCACAAAAGCTTCAATATTTTTATTAGCCTACAACATTAAAGTTACTTTTTGTTAATTTTTGTAGTTTAGTTTTATTTTTTGTAGAGAGCTTTTAATTCTTAAATCCACATATCTATATTTTACTTACTGTTGTGAGTCATAGAACATCAGTTCATCTTAAGTTTTGTTCAACCTGTCACGAACATGTTTGTTGATACTCAAAAAATAAAGAAAACGATAGTTGACGAAGAGCTGCAACTTCTTATGGAAATAACTTTTAAAAGTTATACTTGAAAAGACCTGAAGTTTTTATGAAATTGTCTTGATTTACTTTGATAGTTGATGTCAAGGGAGGCAAATAACTGACATGCTTGGATGTCAGTTTGTTACAATATCGAAACCTGCAAGTTTTGAGGTCCTTTTTACTTGATTTATTCACAAGTAAAGTTCTCACCTCAGGCAACAGTGAAGATAAATAAAACCTGTAGCGGAGATAAAGCAGTTTTGATGTAATAACTAGAGCAGTCATATTAAAATAAACGTGGCGCGATTACATTCGACTTCAACGCCAGAAGCAGATATATTGTGTTTCACATAAACTCTGAAATCAAATTTAAAATACTCTTAAAAAGGACGACATTTCAGCTCTAAATAGTGAGTGAATTATCTGAAAGTTTTATTATAAAAGAAGAGTGAAATATTGGCTTTCATGTGTCTTTGGTGTTGTTGAGTTTTAAAGTTGTTTTTTGCATTTCAGAAGTAAAGACATCGAGAACAGTTTGTGTTTTTCTGTATTATTGATCACAACAAATGGGCTTTAGTTTTCGGATCAAAATCAAGATTTTAATTTCATTGATAAACATAAAGGACATGTTTAAGAGCTTACAGCTCAAAACCGATTCTAACTGTTTTGCACTTTCGCATCACAGCATCGAATGTAGAAATGTTAGTTGATTCAAAATATCTAGGAAAAAAGAAACTAAAGTTACGCTAATAAAATTGAATAAAAATATTTCAGTGAACTTCAGATAATTTAATTAATAATAAATAAATCAAGCAAAAGAAAATTAGCCTAAACTGAGCAAATAATGATAATTCGTATCATTAAGTGCTGTCACCTAGTGTCCAATTGGCTTACTTAGTATGTCTTAGTAGTTAAGGTGCTCGACTTGCAATGTGAAGGTTAGGGGATCGAAACCCATTACCAAACATTCTCGTACTTTCAGTAGTATGGGTATTGTAAAATTAGTTGATAAAATAGTAATTTAAGAGCTGACGGAAGGTGTTGTCTAACAGCCTTCTCTCTAGTCTAGGGCACATAGCACACGAGAAACTTTGCTCGAAAATGAACAAATAATCCTGATCATTCTCTGTATATATATACATGCACTAACAATAATGCAAAGTGATAGCAGAACTGAATGGATGGCAAAATCAGGAAACATACGTCTAATATGTGGTTCATTGAATATCGGGTTTCAATACCCATTGTGCGTAAGCTGTTGTTAAAATATTTTTGTTTAATGATTGGGAAAATGTAGCTGTTAATTAAAAGGTAATATATAACATATGATATATAATGTCTTAACGCTAGAGATCACTGTCACTAATGGTCGTGCACGTTTGTCAATGTGCAACTGAAATATTCCTTGATAACTGAACTCTTTCTACGTTTGAAACGGTTTTGGTCACAAGGTACCTGGAAAGTTTGTGTTATGCATCAATTTCTCTCAGTAATTCGATACTTTCTCACGAACACTATATTTTTCTTCACGTCGCCAGCTGCAGAAATAAATAATAAACATTCAGTAAACTATGTGCTCTATAAGTGATATGATTTCAGAAAACGATAATCATTTGTGCTACTTGTCTTCTAATAAATGTCAGTGAAACTATCATAGTGCAAAGCTGTTCAATGAATGAAAACTGTACAGACTACAGTGATAGACATGTGTATAGCCTCACTAAAGCTATATTGTATGCTGTTTGAATGTTATTTCAAACCTTTTCTTTTATACAGAAGAGAGATAAGAAGATTTATTTATGTATTTATTTTACATCTGTAAATTTCAACTACGTATATTTTATTATTTTAGGTCAACAATATTAGAAATACCTATTCTTGATTAACAAGCATCCGTTGAATGTTCGGGCGCTTCATAAACATAACGCTTGCTTTCTTATGCTACGATGAATAAAACAAAAAAACACATCTAGTGTTGTAACCTTTTAAGCAGGGATTTGGTGATACATTCCTTACATTACTTGTATGAAGTTTAATTTTGCCTCACTTACTGGATATGTGGAGTGAGCACAGCACAGACATCTTTTTGTGGAGCTTTGTTCTTAAAAACAGCTCCTGATTCAGTGACATCGAAAACCTAGTCTTAAACCCCTACTATGGCTAGGCATCCTTTCGGGCGCGTTGTGGCTCCATTGTTATACCATATAACCAAGGACCCCCAACCATTCTAAGTTCTTCTGGGAAATTCAGGCCTGCTCGTTTTAAAACTGTGGGAGGAGTTAGCTAGATAAGGCTACATGCAAAACAAAATATAACGCCCCCGTGATCCAGAAGGAATCAATAATACAAAACCCATGTCAGATTCAGATTCAAAGAGCACACTGTTAGACCATCATCATATTTGTCGCGTAAGCTCCCTTGATAAACTTACTCGTTTCATGAGAATCTTAAGATTTAGGTATCTTAACATTGAGGTAAACAATATGACAGAAGTTGTAACACTCCATGCTTTTCTCAATATAAAATGAAATTATAAAAAAAAGTCTTCGAACGACTGCGTTGCCACAGTTACTTTTGTCAGACTACATTTATTCACAACAAGATCGGGGATGACAGTATCTAACAGTGTGTACGTTTTAATCATCATACTAACAAATAATATTAACAAACAACTGCCGGTAAATTAGCGGTGCTAATAATGCCGTTAAATACGTATGTAGCAAAGTATTATTATTATAATCAATGACCAGGTCAGATTGTTAAAGCTCTCGACTTGCAATCTTAAGTTCGATGGTTCTAATCCCCCTTTCATCAAATATGCTCGCCCCTTTAGTCATGGGGGGCGTTTTAAGTAACGGTTAATTTGTTTTGTTTGTTTTTGAATTTCGCAAAAAGCTACTCGAGGGCTATCTGTGCTGGCCGTCCCTAATTTAGCAGTGTAAGACTAGAGGGAAGGCAGCTAGTCATCATCACCCACCGCCAACTCTTGGGCTACTCTTTTTACCAACGAATAGTGGGATTGACCGTCACTTTATAACGCCCCCACGGCTGAAAGGGCGAGCATGTTTTGCGCGACGGGGATGCGAACCCGCGACCCTCAGATTACGAGTCGCACGTCTTAACACGCTTGGCCAAGCCAGGCCTTAACGGTTAATCCCACTATTCGTTTGGCAAAAGAGTTGGCGGCTAGTGGTGATTACTAGTTGCCTTTCCTCTAGGATTTCACTGCTAAGTTAGGGACGGCTAGAACAGATAGCCCTTGTGTAGCTTTGCGCGAAATTAAAAAAACAAGAAAGAAGTACTAATGATCAGGGAAGAAGAAATCATTAACAAGCACGCATGTCATTAGTAGAGACGTAGAGATTCTTAGAACACCTATGTAAAGTATTCTGAAAATAGTTTTATATTTTCAGTTTTCATCGAATGATTCGTTTTCTTCTTATAATATTTTTGCGGTATTATAACCGAGTCCTTCTTTATTTCTAGCATTGCAGTTCTTCGTTTCATAATTACGATCTTCCCTGTAAAAACACATTTGATTAGCTTAAGGAAAAACTTTTGTCTAATATTGTGATTAGCGTTGTATCTCTATTTATCTTTTTAAGGAAATGGTAAGTATTTATGAACAAAAGCCATGTACGACATTTCGCTCTCCACTGACACAGCGGCACGTCTGCGGACTTATAACACTAGAAATGTGGTTTCGATACTCGAGGTGGATATAGCATATGTAGTCCATCGTGTAGCTTTGTGCTTACTTCTAAAACAAACAATCACGACATTTCAGAATAAACGTATTTTGATTTCTCCAAAGGAGAACTCTCATTAGCTCTTTTTTTCCCCCGTCGCGCCAAACATGCTCGCCTTTCAGCCGTGGGGGCGTTATAATGTGACGGTCAATCCCACTATTCGTTGGTAAAGGAGTAGCCCAAGAGTTGGCGGTGGGTGGTGATGACTAGCTGCCTTCCCTCTAGTCTTACACTGCTAAATTAGGGACGGCTAGCACAGATAGCCCTCGAGTAGCTTTGTGCGAAATTCAAAAACAAACAAACGAACAAACAAAAGATCTTTTTCCTTTGCTAACGCACAGAAAAGTCTAAATCTTGCACACACACACAAATCTTTCGATTTATGACACATTATGTAGTGTAGTTTAAATTAAGAGTACTTGGTTTTATGAAAAATATAGCCATATCCGACTCTGAAATACTGAACTTGTTGAGAATTTTGGGCACCTGTATAACAAATGACTCACGTGATCAATCCACGTAGAGTAAGATAAATTATTATTAAGCATCTGCCATGAATTATCTAGAAGATTTGTCTATGATTGATTAATAAGTTTTCTTGAGGTACTTAGATCTGAAACCTTATTTCTCACGCATTGGGCTTATCGAATTTATATTTGAAGAACTTTTAATATCAGCTTTATTAAATATTTACAAATTCATTTCACTGGAAACTTATGTATACCTGATGCGCAACGGAAACTTAGGAAACCTATTAATGAGTTCTCACAAATACACGTTAATCCTATCGTATGAAAAGATGTACCTAAGAATGAATACTTTATATCAAAACGATCTTGAATATGCAAATAAGCAAGTCACGTGGCGATCTAAACTGATATATATAATAGCGGAGGAACGGTATGTATGATAACTACATTTTGGCGTTGTTTGGCGTCATGTGGTGCCAAATATTGATCATTTCTGAGAAGAGGATGTTGCAGACATATTCAACTCATAATATTCATACACTCAGACCCAAAGGGCGTGTTCAGATTGAGAATAGCTTTAATAAAAATGAATATGGATCAACTTGGAGCCCCAGGACCATCTAGAAGAAAAACCAGCAAAAAGTCGTACAACAGGCTTGGTGAGCCAAGTAATTTGTATAACAGTTGAGAATTCACGATAACAAAAAACAGAGACAAAAGTTTTCATGTGACACAAGCAACAGTACTCAACATAGTCAAACAGAATTTTCGTTTGTAAAGGCGACGCAAAAGTCGCTTGTACATAAGTTACTTCTAATGCACACGCCTTCAACCGTCTCGTATCGCCACAAGCAGAAGAGAATGAAATAGGTATTCCTGTTATTCAATATAAAGCCGTCAGAAACAGCACGTGTTGATTTTGTGCGATAGTACTACTTAAACTGACGCTTGAGGCAGTCGTCCGAGTACACTAGATACAATTCTGGAAAGTCAGCAAAAAGGAGCAATAGCAACTTCGTTGTACGGCTATTATCAAGATACACTGTTGTTAGATATAATACGACTAAGTGTAGTGACAAGGACTGCAACGACGTGGTGAGGCTCTTAAGTTGTTTTAACACAGATAGCTCATTGTGCAGCTTTGTGCTTAGTAACAAACAACAACTCAATAGCTTTGTCATAAATGTCAGATCATATTGTTTATCAGCTTTGGAAAACTCCTAGGAATTACTTTTTCTCTACAGAACACTGTTTTTACATAATACAATTACTTCTATATTAAACTGTTTACAATTTTTAAGCCTACAATTGTTTTTTTTATGATTCTCGAATTGATAACCAGTTCGTCATGATGTACAGAGTTTGCGAAAAATATCTGTAAAGTACAACTGGCTGGGGCTGGAAAAAAATAAAACGATTTTAAATGAAGCTTATGACGTACGTTTCTAAAGGAAATATGGCGATCTATGTAAATATAATAGTAGTCTGCTGTATGTCTTTGTAACTATTTCACAGGGTTTCGCGGTTTCTATAAGCGTTTTTGCGTTTATTACCATTATTTCGCCCCCTCTAGATAGATATCCACCAACTTTGGTATAAGTTTCATTGTGTCCATAGGAAGATATATGCCAATTTTCAGTTTTAAATTTTATGGCTTTTATGGGCATTTTTGCGTTTTCACGTTTTTCACCACCAATTCACTTGCTTTAAACGAATGTTCACCAAATTAGGTATTAAGATTTATTGGGTTTTGCGGTTTTATGGGCGTATTTTACCATTACTTTGTCCATGCTGATGGATCTTCATCAAATTTGACACGAAGGTTTCTTGTCTTGGATCCATATGGAAATACATGCAAATTTGCAGTTTCACATTTTGTGTTTTGCAGTTTTATGGTTGTTTTGCGTTTTTACAATTACATATAAGGTGAACATCTTTTCATGTCCTAAGACAATCTTTCATTGATCATGAACTTACATAACTTTGGTCCAGAGGACAGGTACTCCAGCTAGTCAATAATAACAAAAGGGCGTGTCTATGTGTATACGTGTGACTGCCAAAGCTCCAAGGGAAAGGACCTATAAGCCTAAAATTTTGCATCCATTCTTGTCGAGGGTGTGTAAATGAATATTATTACTTATATTATCCACGTGCGTGTGCGCATGTGCGCCTCATAGTATACCCTGTAGTATATCAGTGTTGTTGGATATGCAAAACTGTTTAGGTTAAAAATTATTGCTTAGTTTATTTAGTTAAATATTAAATCACTAAATAAACTAAGTTAAAATTAGTTATTTTAAAGGCGATAGTTATGACAAGTTTGGTTGTGTAACTAGGTGAGAATCGTACGTTGTGTGTATGTGTTGTTGTCAGAAAATGTTAAATTATCCGACGTGTAAGTGATTAATATTTTCTACAGTGAGTTTCACAGCCTTATTGTAACAACAGAAATAGAAAAAAATAATTAATCTTGTCACTTGGGTTCTAATGTAACTGAACCAATCTGTGTGCACTTTCTACAAGAGTTTTAGATTCAGCTATGACATCGCGCAGTATAAATAATTTTTGTATATATGTTTGACTTGTTTTCTTGTTCGAATTTGTCGCCATTAAGTTACAGATACCTTCTGTAGAAGAATCCAAACTCATATACGTAAAGCCCTGATAACTGGTTAGATTAACAACTTCTAGTATATAGAAAAGCCAGTCCACTTTGGTAATAATTACGTTCCAACAACGGCTTTTATGTCATGTTGTTTAGCAACTGAAGTGTGACCTAATATAGTTATTATTGTATGTACTGAAAGTATAAGATAAAATATATAAACAACAAAACTGGAAAGATATTTGTTGATTTCTTAACTTAGAGTCTTCATTGATTAAATATGTTTGTTTTTCATTAAAACCATTGGTGATATAATAGAAAATAGCTTAATTCAGAAACGATTGAATATATATATATATTTTTTTACTTTCGTGACATATTTTATGCACTTGCCAAAATATATCAACCTAATAACCGGTACGGGAGTAACTATGACTCTCTTAAGGTAATCATATGTCTGGTTATCTAATTAGTGACGCGCATGAATGGGTTAACGAGATTCCCACCGACTATCCAGCGAAACCACAGCCAGGATAATGTTGTAAGATAAAAGTATATTCTTTAATAGACAACCTGCGTTATACATAATGAACTTACTGCAGTGTGTAAAGGTTGTACGTGTTATGGGTATAGGTGTGTGGACGTTCTGAAAATAATTTTATGGTCTAGTTCGGTGATTCCCTCACTCTTTCAGTCTTCCTTGATATGAATAAAAAGTTTGTGATTTTAAAAGTTCCCCATTGCTTTAGTATGGTGATTACAAAACAGTGCCATAGTCTGTTTGTTTATTGGAAGAGAAGCACAAAGCTACACAGTGGGCTATCTGTGTTCTGCCCACCACTGATATCGAAACCCAGTTTCAAGCACTGTAAGTCCGCAAACGTACCAGTTTCAATGTCATATCCCTCTTTACAGAAGTTCTAACCACTGAAGCCTGCAAGATAGCCTTATAACTCTATACCCGAGACCCTAACCCATCAATAGACTTCCCAGCAACCAATTAGCAACCCTCATAGAATTCACCACGATGAAGACAAACTTCATGTTCAACAACCACAACTGTATACAAACAAATGGCCTAAGCATGGGCAATCCAGTATCACCAGTTCTAGCCAATATTTTTATGACACAAGTTGAAACACAAGCAATTAACGCAGCGTTACATCCACCACTATACTGGTACAGATATGTAGACGACACGATTGCGGGATTCACATCTACAGAACATACACTTAATTTTTTCAATCACATTAACTATATATATCCCAACATCAACTTCACATGTGAACAAGAAGAAAACAATCAAATATCATTTCTTAACCTCAAAATTACAAGAACCGACACACAATTTAAAACAGAAATCCACCGAAAAAATCACCTATACTGGAGTATACATTCTTTGGGACTCAGTACATGAAACAAAACAAAACCTCAATATACAAAGAAACCAAATAAACACAGCCATAAAGCTATGCTCACCAGATAAAATTAACGATGAATTAGAGAAAATAATACAATACTTCATCAACATCAATAAGTTTTCTCCACAAACCGTAGAAAACATTATATGTACACACCTTGACAAAAAACAAAATCAACTAACAAAAGTATATATATCTCACAAATAAAAAAAATCACGAAACCAAACACTGCTGCATACCATATATTCCCAACATCAGCAGAAAAATAACTAACATTTGGCAAAACTAGTAAAAAATATGACATTCCAGTTAATACCAAATTTATTTAAAAAACCAGACACAAAACTAAGGTCTATACTATGTAAAAACTACACTGACAAACACCACACCAACATTATTTATAAAATACAATGTGACAACTGCCACAACTTCTATATTAGAGAAACAAGTAGAAAAATGGAAACCAGATTCAAAGAACACAAAAAGTCACCTTCACATGTTTTTGAACACTGCAAATCCCAATAAACACAACATAACCATAAAAAACACTAGAATACTAAATAAACAAACAAACATAAACAAATGCAAAATTAAAGCCTTACTTATACAACTCAAGCCCAAAATAAACCAATACAAAGGAACACCTTTATACCTATATTAATATATATTCAAATATCTAAGCAAGCCCTCTACATTCATACACTCTATTACACAACCACTTTCAAACATGTGGTCAGCCAGTAACCCTTTCTTTCTTTGTGAACCTGACGATGACCGAAGAAGGTTGAAACGTTGTTTGCTCCTCTACATAGTTTTCTCTACCCATACCAGCCGTTTCTACATATATATGTAGTAATTATTGCTATTGTGTACCTTGTCATTTGTTTATAGAAATATGTTTAGTAGTTCAATACCATTTGCAAACATGTTTGTTTGTTTTTAAACGTTTCACAAAGTCTAGATCCACGTGTTTGAAAAGTTCCAAATCTGCCTGTTTATTAAACATTTATTTCAGCTCTTTGGTATATCGATTGCTTAAAACCGCGAGGTCATTGAACAACAACAATAAAAAAGTTTATTTTTATTTCTGAAGTCTTCAGTGTTTATTCATTAACCTTACCAAAACATGAGGTTTATATTTTTATATCCTTTCCATTTTACCATTATATTGTCAGTTGTTATGTTACTGAATCGGAAACGATGCAAGTTTTAATAGTGTATTCTAATAGATTGATTAACTGGAAATTGTTAAACAGAAATAGAGATAGTGCAGTACATTGGTTTAATCTTGAAATATTCTGTGGTTTGTAAATTCCACCATCGCAGACCTGTAATATTACATACGGAGAAAAATGTTGTATAGCGAATTGAAACGAGAGTGAAGTATTTTAATAGTTTGGAATAAAGAAAATATGTTAAAATGGAGAAATATTAAAATATAAGCTGTTACAAAAGTTTTCTGTTGCAAATATAAAGTTAAAGGGAGTTATAAATATTTCCACATCTTGTGTGAAAGGAAAACATCCACCTTTCTGGAATGCATAAAATTTCCAAACCTAATTAAAAATACATTAACATCTGTTATGAATCGATACGCTATTTCAAAATATCTATTATGCTTTAGTTACAATGCAAATATATTTTGGACTAATTATGCAGATGCGACACTCTGCATATTTTTAGCAATAACATTTGATAACAATTAAGTCACTCACATTGAAAAACCCATTGGTTAATATTATATATATATATATGTGTTTAAAACCTTATTATGAATTTCCAGTAGAATCAGTTTTTTAATACAAACAGTAAAAATATAAATAACCTAATTTTGTTCAGAACATACAAATTTCTGACTGCAGACTCATGAAACACAGATACTAATCTCCAAGTAACACTCACACGTGAAAAGTGGTTTACTGCAAATATGTCGTATTCGTATACAGCTTAGGGAGTATTTGTATTCGATTAAAAATTTCCAGTATTCGTCTTATTCCTGCTTTAAAATTTTTTGAAACTACATGTAATTTTCTATATTTAAAATAGTTTGTAAAGCTTCCAAATTGGTAAATCTTTGTAACTATTTCTATTACATCTTGCTGAACTTCTGTTCTCTTAGTCTCTTATTTGTTCAAAGTGTGCTAATTTTATCACATTTATTATGTCCAACACATTTCGTTTTGAGGTGTTCCGCTAAGACCTGTTAAGTTTGTTTGTTTTTGTGCAATTTCGCACAAAGCTAGTTCGAAGGCCATCTGCACTAGCCAACCCTAATTTTGAAGGGATAGGCTAGAGGAAAGAGCAACTAGTGAACATAATCCACCGCCAACTCTTGGGCTGCTTGTTACTAACGAATAATGGGGTTGATTATCAAGATATAACGCCATGAAATGGGGAGCATGTTCGATGAAGGGACGTGAACCAGCAATCTAACGATTGCAAGTCGAGTGCACACTAACAACTAAGTCATGCCAGGCCAAAGCTGCTTAGCTTATGTTAATTAAATTTTAAAGTGCTCAAAAATTTCATTATCTTTAAGTACAGCTCTGAATTTAATATGGCCATGTTATGTGAAAGTTGTAGACAGTCAATAGTCTAATTGTAAATTGCTATAACGTCAATCCAAGCTATATAAAAAGACTAATATTTGCTATTATGTTTCGATTCTTACCCAGTGTTCCCACGTTGCTGGATGAAATAGCAGAGGCTAGCCGGTAAATTGTACCTACAATGAGGAAGAACTTTTATTGACGTGTCTGTATAGCGCCAGTAATGATATCTTATGTATACTGTCAATGACAATACCGTTATTTTCCTGATGCATCTCTATGATTCGATAACATACCGCCTTTTTGATGACGTCATATAGTGTCAGTAATGATATACTTTTTTTTTTTATCTGTAACGTCAATTACGGTAACTTTTTATGTCGACGATGATACCGATGATGTCGATGCATGTGTGTAGTGTCAGTGGTGATACCGTTTTTTCATGATGTATCTGTGTAGTGTCAGTGGTGATACCGTTTTTCATGATGTATCTGTGTAGTGTCAGTGATGATACCGTAGTTTTCATAATGTATCTGTGTAGTGTCAGTGGTGATACCCTTTTTTCATGATGTATCTGTGTAGTGTCAGTGGTGATACCGATGTTTTCATAATATATCTGTGTAATGTCAGTGGTGATACCGTTTTTTCATGATGTATCTATGTAGTGTCAGTGGTGATACCGTTTTTTCATGATGTATCTGTGTAGTGTCAGTGGTGATACCGTTTTTCATCATGTATTTCATAGTGTCATGATGATACTGTGTATCATGTCAGTGTGGTGATACCGTTTTTTTGATGTATCTGTGTATGTCAGTGGTGATGTATCTGTGTAGTGTCGGTGGTGATAACGTTTTTCATGATGTATCTGTGTAGTGTCGGTGGTGATACCGTTTTTCCATGATGTATCTCTATAGTATCAGTGGTGATACCGATGTTTTCATAATGTATCTTTATAGTATCTGTGATAATACCGTTTTCTCATGATGTGTCCGTGTAGTATTAGTGATAATGTTATTTTCCTGACAGCGTATTTTCACCATATGTCACAGGACAGTTCGTTTGGTGACGCATTTTATAATATCGTGAATTACGAAAATACTTCAAAATATTCCATTATTTTTTATAAACACCATAATAAAACTCCGAAACAAAATAATGTGATTGGATGGTTGATTAGCTATTATAAAACTAACTAGAAAACGTCATAGATTGGTTATCCCTTTTATCATATGGCTTCTCAGGTTACTTGGTAGTAATATGCATAATTGCCTCAAACATACATTGTAAATCCTGTGAATGATAATTGTGAAAAAGGTGTAAAATGAAATAAAATCATTCAATAACAGTGTCTATAAATCATTTTTTATTAAACATGCTTGTCGTAATCTTACATATTCTATAATGCACCATCTGCTGGGATGAGAGATCTTACACATTCTATAACATTGTCTTTCTTCATATTTGTGAGCTCCTCTCAAATATGAAGAAAGCCATTGTTATAGCGACGTAGGTTTTGGTTATCAAGACCTTGATTGATTACCCTAGAAGTTTGTAAATTATTTTGTTCTGACCTGGATATATAAGTCCGATTACTTGCCTGTGGTGTACAGAAGGTTTTTATTTCTAAATTATGTGTATTACGTTGACTTTTCTTCGTGAATGTTGAACTTTCCGAGACAAACTATGAAGTTTGAAGTAAGGTTATCACAAACGTGAAATAGGCTAGTGCTAACAAAGTCTCAGTGAACTGGCCTTAGATGGTTTTATGTCGAAGGCAAAGTAATACATTCTTTTTTTTATTGAATGAATTTCTGCTATAGTGTTAGGTTGCGGTAACAGTTTGACTGTTACAGGCCTATCAACCAAAAGGTGAGGGAAACAAAGTTTAACAACGTATGGATATATTTATTAGTGCTAATCATTTACACTTTATCACTGGTTGGGTATCAGTACATTGGGTTGAAATAACTCATTGACTTTGTCTCGTATATTTTTTATCGTATGGCCACTATTTTCAACCTAAAACACTTAAAATCAGAAATGAAACAATATTTCGTACTCTTAAAACAAGTTATTGGAAACAAAACAATATTTAATACTATTAAAACAAGTTATTAGAAGCAAAACAATATTTCATACTATTAAAACAAGTTATTAAAAACAAAACAATATTTCATATTATTAAACAAGTTATTAACAACAATATTTCATAATATTAAAACAAGTTATTAAAAACAAAACAATATTTCATACTATTAAACAAGTTATTAACAACAATATTTCATATTGTTAAACAAGTTATGAAAAGAAAACAATATTTCATACCATTAAAACAAATTTTACAGACGAAGAATAGCTCCTAGTATCTTACGATCGATTCTGTTTCTTCCAACGACTATGAACTATGAAGAAAATATAAGATATTCAGTAACATTTATAAAGCTGAATTTATAGACATTCAATTTTTGTTCTATCTTAAGCAAGTAAAACCTTCTGGTGGCTCAATTCTTGTTATACTTTAGGTAACTGAAACCTTCTGGCTCTTCAATTTCTTTTTGTACCTTAGGCAAGTAAAACCTTCTGACAGTCCAATATTTGTCCTACTTTAAACAAGTAAAATATTTTGGGGGTTCAATCTTTGTTTTAATTTAGGTAAGTAAAAATCTCCTGGGGGCTCAATATTTGTTCCACTTTAGGCAAGTAAAATCACCTGAGTATTTATTCTTTGTTCTGCCAAAGACAAGTAAAATCTCCTGAGTATTTATTCAGCCAAGTTAAGCCTTAATTGATTTTTGTTTTATATACGTATCCTATTTATCAATACTAAAACTCCAAATTCTTAAAATTCGAAAGTCTGTTTGTTTGAAGTTAAGCACAGAGCACCACAACAGACGATCCGTGTTCTGCCAACCATGGGTATCGAAACCCGGTGTCTAGTGTTATAAGTCCGCAGACACACCGCTATGCCAGTGGGGGGAGTAAAATTCGAAAGATATCTCAAATATCTTTATATCTCAAACAATATCTCAAATTTTATATTGATGTAAATATAGTGCTGCACCGGAGAAAGAGAAACATAAGGGTAAACTAACCCTTCTGGTAGTTGGAGTACAGACTTAGCAGTGGCTTGGTTACACTAAGGCATTAATGCCAGAAATGAATACTTAATATTTAATTTTAAAATCGTAATATTTTACTAGCATATTTCTGTAATGAATCAATTTTTTTTATATTATGCTGAGGAAATTGCAACTTTTAAATGTCTCTTTGTTTGTCACGTTTGTACTATTAAGTTTTTATGTTGTAAAACTAAATTTAATGACTCTTGAAAGTAAAACTTGAAAAACAAAAACTAACTCGATTGCTTGTATCCATTCTTATGAGCGCTGCAAAACTTGATTCTTATAAACTCATAATTATGCATGTATTGTACACCATGTTTTAAATCTAGATGTTTCTAGGTTTTTATATTGTTGACTGGTGAGAGAGAATTTGAACGTATCATGATGGGCGTGGCTTAACATCCTGCAGTTTCTTCAAAGTCAGTTATAATGTAATAAGATAGACATGGCTTATCATATGGAATTTTGCCCAAAGTCTTAAAGCAGTTCTACAGAACAAAATATGCGAGTTAAGCCAGACTGTTTTGCAAATAAACAAATGATAGAAAGTTGTCATTATAAGGTATTTCATGTGTATGTTCAAAACAACTTTAAAATGTCCATCATTTATAATAAAAATAGGATTTAAGATAACCCTTAAGTATTCAGCAGTTCACCAGCCTTTTAAATTTTGTAGTGTTAAAGGAGTGTTCTTTATACAGTAATAAATACTCGTACTGAAAACAGTTTATATAAATTGGACAAATTGTATCAGAAATAAGATGTGTTTGAAGCTGGAAATGCTGTTGTTCTTTTGGCGTAAGGCTATATTATAGGCCTTCTACGCCATGTCCACCGCGGTGAATCGAACACCGGAATTTACCACTGTAATTACGTAAACTTACCACTGACTCACGAGGGGTAATTATTTGTTATTAAGCAAAGCCCAACACGGCCAAATGGTTTAAACGCTTGATTCACAATCCGAGGATCGCAAGTTCAAATCTTCGTCCCATCAAACATGTTCGCTCTTTCAACAGTGGAGGTGTTATAATGTCACGGTCAATTCCACTATTCCCTGGTAAAAGAGCAGCCCAAAATTTGGCAGCGGGTGGTGATGAATAACTGTCTTCCTTCTAGTCTTTCACTGCTATATTAGGGACAGCTTAAGCAAATAGTCCTCATGTAACATTGCACCAACTTCAAAAACAAAAAAATTCTTCAGGTTATGTACAAGGCTTAAATCAGTAAGAAATGTCAGTAAGTTAACAATTACCAATTTGTGAAAGTCACTATAAAATGTTCATCAAAATTAATATAACAAAATTACTAAACTCATACAATGATTTACCAGATGATGGAGTACAAAAAGGACGAAAACGCACAAACATCGCTGAACTGGTAACTTGAAATAATGTTTGATACTACACCGTTATCATACTTCTAAATAATAGCAGTCAAGATAGACGTGAACAAATACAAAGAATTTCAATGAACTCGAAAAGTGCAAAGTATTTCAACACAACTATTAGTGTGGCAAATGAATGAACTGGTTGAAAAATAGAAAAAAGAACTTTGTAAAACTATGAGCTGAAGGGTACCAGAAGTAGAATCCAACTAAAATCTGTCCTTTTGCTTTGAATAAAAACTATTATCTAAAGTCCGTAATAAAGCCCTTGATGCGTTCAATAGGCACGTGGGGTCTTCACGGAGTTGTGGTGTCTTTACTCGAAGGAATTCATGATCACAGCAAACAAGGATGAAGATAAAAAGTAAAACATCTATTTTTAAAAAGGATCAACACGGTATGAATGTCGTTTCTAAACCTTTGGCAGAAATGCATTGAAGTACTCTTAAAAATTTGACTGAGTTAGCAGTCAGGAAAGAACACCGCGAGACGTATACTAAAGAAACAATAAATTAATATATTTTTAAACGAACTTTCTTGTAATTATTTTAAGACAAATATGCAGAAACCAATGTACGCTCTCAAAATATTGAAATGCTGGAAGAGTAATTATGCTAGTAATTATACTAAATATGATAAACAAAATCATCACATCAATATATATGATAAAGTGTATTAGCTACTATATGACATGGACAATGACCAAGGCTAGTTTTCTGCATTTGAACTGATAAGGTTTAATGTATTTTAATCATTGTATTACTGCTTACATATTACTGCATGTCTGTTTGTTTGTTTTGAATTTCGCGCAAAGCTACACGAGGGCTATCTGTGCTTGCCTTTCCTAATTTAGCAGTGTAAGACTAGAGGAAAGCCTTACCTCTACTCTCACACTACTACATTAGGGATGGCTAGCGCAGATGGACCTCTTGTAGCTTTGTGCACAATCGAAACAGACTAAACGAAAATCTATAATGTCAAGTTCAAAGATGTTTATGATACTTCTTTATCACGCCAGTTGTCAGTTTATCGCCATAGCTGTAGTTATCAGTTTATCGCCACAGCTGTAGTTATCAGTTTATTCCCATAGCTGTAGTTATCAGTTTATTCCCATAGCTGTAGTTATCAGTTTACCGCCATAGCTGTAGTTATCAGTTTATTCCCATAGCTGTAGTTATCAGTTTATTCCCATAGCTGTAGTTATCAGTTTATTCCCATAGCTGAAGTTATCAGTTTACCGCCATAGCTGTAGTTATCAGTTTATTCCCATAGCTGTAGTTATCAGTTTACCGCCATAGCTGTAGTTATCAGTTTATTCCCATAGCTGTAGTTATCAGTTTATTCCCATAGCTGTAGTTATTAGTTTATTGCCATAGCTGTAGTTATCAGTTTATCGCCATAGCTGTAGTTATTAGGTGATTGCCATAGCTGTAGTTATTAGTTTATTGCCATAGCTGTAGTTATCAGTTTATTCCCATAGCTGTAGTTATCAGTTTACCGCCATAGCTGTAGTTATCAGTTTATTGCCATAGCTGTAGTTATCAGTTTATTCCCATAGCTGTAGTTATCAGTTTATTCCCATAGCTGTAGTTATCAGTTTATTCCCATAGCTGTAGTTATCAGTTTACCGCCATAGCTGTAGTTATCAGTTTATTCCCATAGCTGTAGTTATCAGTTTATTCCCATAGCTGTAGTTATCAGTTTATCGCCATAGCTATAGTTATCAGTTTATCGCCATAGCTGTAGTTATTAGTTTATTGCCATAGCTGTAGTTATCAGTTTATCGCCATAGCTGTAGTTATTAGTTGATTGCCATAGCTGTAGTTATTAGTTTATTGCCATAGCTGTAGTTATCAGTTTATTCCCATATCTGTAGTTATCAGTTTATCGCCATAGCTGTAGTTATCAGTTTATCGCCATAGCTGTAGTTATCAGTTTATTCCCATAGCTGTAGTTATCAGTTTATTCCCATAGCTGTAGTTATCAGTTTACCGCCATAGCTGTAGTTATCAGTTTATTCCCATAGCTGTAGTTATCAGTTTATTCCCATAGCTGTAGTTATCAGTTTATCGCCATAGCTATAGTTATCAGTTTATTCCCATAGCTGTAGTTATCAGTTTATTCCCATAGCTGTAGTTATCAGTTTATTCCCATAGCTGTAGTTATTAGTTTATTGCCATAGCTGTAGTTATCAGTTTATCGCCATAGCTGTAGTTATTAGTTTATTGCCATAGCTGTAGTTATCAGTTTATTGCCATAGCTGTAGTTATCAGTTTATTCCCATAGCTGTAGTTATCAGTTTATTCCCATAGCTGTAGTTATCAGTTTACCGCCATAGCTGTAGTTATCAGTTTATTCCCATAGCTGTAGTTATTAGTTTATTGCCATAGCTGTAGTTATCAGTTTATCGCCATAGCTGTAGTTATTAGTTGATTGCCATAGCTGTAGTTATTAGTTTATTGCCATAGCTGTAGTTATCAGTTTATTCCCATATCTGTAGTTATCAGTTTATCGCCATAGCTATAGCTATCAGTTTATTTCTAGAGCTATAGTTATCAGTTTATTTCTAGAGCTGTAGTTATCAGTTCATTCCTATAGCTGTAGTTATCAGTTTATTGCCATAGCTGTAGATATCAGTTTATCGTCATAGCTATAGTTATCAGTTTATCGTCATAGCTGTAGTTATCAGTTTATTCCTATAGCTGTAGTACCCCTTCACTTGAGCAGATGTTTTTGTTTGTATGTTTTAGCTCAAAGTTGCGCAATAAGATATCTGTGCTTTCTCCACCACGGGGATTCAAACCCTGGACTTTAGCGTAGAAAGTCATTTAACTTATCTCTGAGTTTCCTTAGAACAGAGAAGTAGCAAAATACCACTTAGGTGTGAAAAATGACAAAGAATGTATTTGCATTATTAATAACGTCAATCAGTGTAAGACATCTGTAGCAAACCATTTAACTGGCCTTTTGTTTGAGATGCTCGATTCGCAATCTGCACGTAGCGGATTCGAATCCCCCCGTCATCAAACAAGCTCTTATGACGGGGACGTCATAAAAATGTGATGATCAATCCCACTGTTTGTTATTAAAAGAGTAGCTCAAAAGTTGGCGGTGGATGGCGTTACTAGCTACTTTCCCTCTAATATATAATTATTAAGTTAGTGGCGGCTAGCACAGATAGCCCTGAGTAACTTTGTGCAAAATAAAACAAACAGTCTAACCAATTCTTGTGATGATTCAAACATTAAATAATATTTGATACAATAAAACTACGAAATTTGTCCTAAACACAAATCACCTGTATATTTTTGTTTTCCTACAGTAAAAAGACTCTAAGACGTGATAATATAACGAAAAATGTCTTCAAAATTAATAAAACGTACGCCTATGGCAAACATCTGTTTGCAACGTTTCTGGCAAAATTCCTTTGTCAGGCAGTTTAAACCGTATCCCTCCTGTCAAATATACACTGCCTACACCCATTTCCCTTTCTTTAAGCATTTTTTATTAAATTACTGTTTATCATTTTTCTAACTTACGTTTACTGCTTTTCTCTGATATTTTATTTTTTAAAATCCAGTTTCTATCACTTTAACACTAGTTTTCATTTTTAACATTGTTTATAGACTACAACAATGTTATTTTTAACAATATAATTTATATATAATTTATAATAATTTTAATTTATATATTTCAACGATTCTGTTTAAGCCTTTTTCATATGCAACAGTTTAATCTGACTGACGAAGGGCTCCTGCCCGAAATGTTGCAAATAATAACAAAGGTCTGTTATAGACATGTGTCTTACCAATTTTGAATACCTTGAATGTTTTCCTCTCTAAAGATTTGAGTGTACTTTTGTCAGTAATTTATTGCCTTCATTCAGAACATAACATATACATATATATACTCGAAACTAAGTGGAGTAGAAATTTCAGTTTACAACATAGGCGTAGAACGCCTAACGTATTAAACCAGTAAGACGTTTTGAGTGTAACGGAAGTGACAAAATCATCCCCGATGTGGATGCTTTTGCCATTTTTCATCTCACGTGGACTAATTAAGGGAAATATGTTAAACATATATTTGTAGTCAATGAGTTATTTTAATCATATTGTTAATTACATACAAATATGTTAACATTTTAACCAAGATAGAAAGTTATATTAATATTACATTCACTTTGCTATTTTTAACATTTATTGTTTGTTCTTTTAGCACAAAGCTACACAGAAACATATTTATTCTGTTCCCCATGGAAAGCCTCGCCAATGGTACAGCGGTTTGTTTATTGACTTACAACACTACAAACCAGGTTTCAATATCCTTTATGAACAAAACACAGATAGCTCATTGTGTAGCTTTGTGCTCAATTAAAAACAAACAAACAAACGCCACTGGGATTGAGACTTCTTATAAACTTCCCTCTTCCCATTGGAATGGCCCGGCATGGTCAGGTGGGTTAAGGCGGGCGACTCGTAATCCGAGGGTCGCGCCAAACATGCTCGATCTTTTAGCCGTGGGGCGTTATAATGTAACGGTCAATCACACTATTCGTTGGTAAAAGAGTAGCCCAAGAGTTGGCGGTGGGTGGTGATGACAAGCTGCCTTCCTTCTAGTCTTGCACTGCTAAATTAGGGATGGCTAACGCAGATGGCCCTCGAGTAGTTTTGCGCGAAATTCAAAATATACAAACCCACTGGAATATGGTTGATATTTAGGAGAGTTGGTGTTGTTTGTTATTAAGCACAAAGCTGCACAAAGGTCTATCTGTGCTCTACCCATCACAGATATCTAAGCCCGGACCTAGAAGTATAAATACGCAGACATACTACTGTGCCACAGGGGGGCGACATTCAGGATACATAATATCTTAAGAACAATATTTTAAAATATTAAACCAAACAACCACTTTAAATGTATTTTCATTTATCATTCTTATTAGCTTATAAAATCCTCACTAGAAATACACATACAAATCGTAACGTAGTAATAACTCACTTAATATCTGAAACAAATTAAACACAGGTAGAACATATTTGTCTAAGCCCAACTAAAAATTTTATTAAAAACGACGCTTTCACTTCAAACTATTCCATTAGACCGTGTTAAGAAAGCAAAAAAAAACAAAAAAAACCAACAACAATTCTAGCTTTATTTGATCTTATTTGATAAAGGTAATTTTTAAACATGTATCCATTCATAAGTCATTCATGCAGTTAAATGTGATTATTGTAAACAAGATTTGTACATTTTGTTATTCATGCAAGATATAAAAGTGTTTAGGTGTAGGTAGTATTATTAATTTATTTATTTTGTGTTTGTTATTAATTGATGTCGAGAGAATCGAGTGCTATGTTTACAATCTATTGATGTTGAGGCTATGGAGATTTCTAGAAGGCTTAAGTGATAGACCTATAAATAGCTGTAACCAGACAAACGGAAACAGGGTAAAAGCAAAGTCACGTGAAAGAGAAATTCTGTCAGAGAAAAGTAAGAAAATGTAAAATTAACCGTTGTGGATGCGAATAGCCTAACGGTTGATATGTTAGAGTGAAATTAACAGTTTGAAAGGGATAAGGAGAATGATTTGTCTTGTCAAAGGGTGTTCTTAATTAATTCAACCCGCCTATGTGGACTTTGGCAAAAGGCAAACGATTACTGGAAGTTCAGGATACAACTACGGTAACTCTCGTGAGAGCGTAAGTGAATTACACACGGATACTACTGAAATAAAAATAGAGAAATATAGCTCGGCTTTTCAACTGAATTCTAAATTAATTGAATTGGTATAAGTGGATGTTTGGAAAGAAGAAGAGAGCTGAATAGTGTTTAAGATACAGCTATGATATTGAAATCTGTATAGTGTTTAAGATACAGCTATGATATTGAAATCTGTATAGTGTTTAAGATACAGCTATGATATTGAAATCTGTATAGTGTTTAAGATACAGCTATGATCTCCATAGTGTAAATAATTTTTGTTACGAATATATACGGTATATTGTTTAAAAAAACAAACAAGTGGAGTGTGTGCTGTTTATTTATTATTGAATTTATCGCCAAGAAGTCACAGACATCTATTGTAGAAGAATCCTTAACTTAACACACCCATATATTTACATTACTATATATACTATGAAAATGTAGCGTCGGCTGTTAATTCTTCAATTCGACATGCTAAAGAGAAAAGTTGAAATACAATTAAGTAGTTTTTTTTTAAAAAATGCTCAAAAATTACAAATAAATGTATGAACATTTATTAAAACTTAAAAGCGTTTTTCAAAGCTTGTATACAAGCATATATTTATCTATTTATGACTTATAATACGTTGGCATTTGTCAAACTGAATAAAATGATAGGGAGAAAATCCAACAATCCCATACTGCAGAAACAACGAAATAGATCGATTCTAAAACGCTCTATAAATTATGCAGGAATGTATAACGACGTCTGAAGTAAAATTTCTGACAATGTTGTCACAACTGTATTTATTTACCGTGTAAATGCTATATAAGGAGTACAAACACTTAATCCTTGATTTTCATTATGTTGAAAGATCTAATCTTTGTGGGGAGAGTGTTCGTAACAGGAAGAAAGCTCTTCTTCATCTATGTAGATTTTTATCAGATTACAGAATGATATCGTGATATAAAAGAAGTAAATCAGTGACATTCAGAAATAACAGATAATAATATCAGAAAAAAAAGGAAAATGTGAAATATAACCAGAGGAAGATTTTAGTGGGAATCTATTTGCTTGTTTTTGTGGTGTTTTTTTTTTTCATTTTAGCGTAAAGCTACACGAGGGCTATCTGCGCTAGCCGTCCCTAATTATTTAGCAGTGTAAGACTAGAGGGAAGGCAGTTAGTCATCACCACCCATCGCCAGCTCTTGGGTCACTATTTTACCAACTAATAGTGGGATTGACCGTCACTTTATAATGTCCTCTCGGCTGAAAAGAGGAGCATGTTTGATGGAACGGGGATTTGAACCTCCGACCCTCAAAGTGCGAGTCCATCTGAAATGCAAGAAGGCTTACTGGGAAAACTTTCAGACTGTAATGGAAAGTACAATGAAGCTGCTTGACTGCTTAGGTCAAAGCAATTTGATACCCTAAATATACTTATTAAGAAACGTTAGGTTTAGGGTATTTAAGTTTTATTTTGTTTAATTTTAAGGTGTTTACTAAGTAATTTAAAAACGTAAGTCAAATATTAAAGCCAACAAAAAGGAAGAAGGAACGACGTAATGTTCTTTCTCTACTCAAACGGTAAAAGAACTGTTTCAGAACTCTACATGGTCCGTATTCATGGTTCTTTTACTTTTCAGGTAACTTGTATTTAGTTTGTATAATTGATCTTCGTGTGATTAAAGAGATAACCACTTAAAACGCTCATGGCCTGGTACTGACATAAAGTGAAATCAATGCTACTTTGGAAACTTGTTGCTAGATAAATACATACCAGCATAAAATAAATTAGATAAATAATTTATTTGTATTCAACACACAGTTACACATTGAACTATCCGTGCTATACCTGATATAGGTATCGAAACCTGGTTTTTAGCGTTATAATCTTTCAAACGTATTGTTGTGCTAATGGGGCTAAACAAATAATAATTTTCTTGACATAGTACACTATTTTATAAGAACGTTTGGGCGCTATTTCAAACTGAGTTCTCCATTAATCATAAAAGATGTAACTAATTGTAGTTAACGAAGTGATCTAAATTTTAACAATAGAGAGTCAGTCGCTTGCAAAGATTGTTTCCTTTTCAAAACTGTAGAATGAAATTAGTAATAATTTAGTATATTTCTCTTTGAAATTTCGGAAGTGAAAGAGGTTTATCCGAAATTATTTTTATTTGGGACTTTCCTTGTACATCTACTGAGAAATCACGATCTACATTTCCGGGAGAATTTTACGTGCGAGTGCTCTATGTGGATCGTTGAATAGTCACATTTCTACGAACGTTTCTCCAGTTCTTCCTTGCTAATTAATTATTTATTTTCCGCTATAACTTTCACAAACACTAGATTAATTTACTAATAAACATAATAATAACAACATGAATTTTGATGAAAGTGGTTATGCATAACTGAGCTTCTCAAAACTTAGTCAATTTCAAACTATTCGAAATATTTGAGTCAAACTTTACACTGCTGATAAATGTATAACCTAGGGATTCAGTCCTAAGGAATTTTACTCATAATTTAAACAGAGAAATAGTTGTCTTGTTGTTTTATTCTCGGGTTTATTTAAGAGGCTGAGAACTGTGTTTTTTATTCGCCCTCCAGTGGCACAGCGGCATGCCTGTGGACTTAAACGATACAAGCCGGATTTTGAAACCCGTAAAGCACAGATAGCACTGTGTAGGTTTGTACTACAAACAAATGTTTTACTCTTTCTCAACACATATATGTAGGGCAGAGCACAGATAGCACTGTGTAGGTTTGTGCTACAAACAAATGTTTTACTCTTTCTCAACACATATATGTAGGGCAGAGCACAGATAGCACTGTGTAGGTTTGTGCTACAAACAAATGTTTTACTCTTTCTCAACACATATATGTAGGGCAGAGCACAGATAGCACTGTGTAGGTTTGTGCTTAACTACAAACAAATGTTTTACTCTTTCTCAACATATATATGTAATAATTTCACGTTTGATGTCAATTACAATTATACTTATTGTGCAGTGTTATTGTAAAGGTTGTCCGCGTCATTGGCGATTTCTAACATTCTTGCAGTAAACTTATTTATTATTACTATAATAATTAGTGTGGAATGTGAATATCCTTAGAAGATATCCTCAAAAGCTCTTGTCATTTAAGTAATTCCTCTGCGTTCTGAAGATTAAAAATCGTATATTACGCAAGAACAGGTAAATAATAAGATAACTTATTAAAACAACTGCGAAAATTTCGCTGAACATAAAAGAAAAGTACAATAAAAGTGTACTTTTCTACAATTAAAGATGTCTTTAATTGAGGCTTCAGATCATATGGCTACCACTCTCCTTCTTAGATAATTTACATTCACGAAGGTAACCTATTTAATGTTTAGTCTGCGATTCTTTTAATGTAATATACCAGATAGTGTGATTGGTTTGACAACAGTATTTCCTTACTGTTCTCCAGGGGACGTTGAAATCGCCCTATTCGATTACAAAAGCGTAAGAGCCGGCCTTTAGTGTTGTTGATTATGCGGTTTTCCTCCTTCCAATGCCAGAGACGTCAAGCAAAGTTAACTCCTGTATGACTTTACCTGTATATCTAAAACCCTAACAGCCACAGTTCATTCATTTGGGAACATACAGATGATTTTGTCTTGAACTGGGTACTCCATTGCACTATCTGGATCGCCCCTGGTGGGAGTATTGCTGGCAATACTTACTATTAATGGCAGAGCGCGAACATCTCCCGCACAAAGTTGTTGATCAGTAAGATAAAGATTCACGCAAATGTTTCCTACACTAATGTATAATTTGTAATTTAAACGTACATGTATCATTCACGTGATATTTTAATTGTGGTGTCAAGAATGGTATAAAGAAATATTTTTTGATAAGTTACACCGAGTGTTTATTGGGTTTATCCTTTCCCTTTAATTAAGACAAGAGATAATTCTTCCCCATGAACATCAACTCTTGTTTTTCGTATAGAAACTTCGCACTAATCTCTATCTCTTTAACACGTGTGTGTGTGTTCTTCTTAGAGCAAAGCCACATCGGGTTATCTGCTGAGCGCACCTGATTGTAGCGTTGTAAATCTGGAGACTTACCGCTGTACTAGCGGGGGGCTCTTTCACATATGTTTTTAAATATGTTAGGGCTGTTGTAAGTTCCTTACTGTAGAGACTATTTTCCAGAAAAGATTTGATTTTTCCCTCGTACGAAAGGACCCGCAGACGATCCTGGCTCTGTAGTTTCGTATTCGTTGTAGCTGACTGAAAAAAAACAACAAAACACTGTGCCAACAGTGACGTATTTAGGTATAGGCTAGAGGTGGCTCAGCCCCAGGGCCCATGGTCTTAATGTGGACCCAATGATAATTTTATTCTGTGTAAAATTACGTGGGATGTAGGGTCCACAAAAATATAAGCACCTGGTCCTACACAAATGTAAATTCGCTACTGCGTGCTAAATCACTAAACAACACGAGAATTTTGAGATTTCTAAATTGAAGCCTAAATCGCAATGTTTTTTTCACATATGTCCTCTTAATGTATCTTGCCGTCTCAATGTTAGAATTTCATAGCTTTTATCTTTATTATGTTTTTGGTTTTTCCCTCTTTCCTTAAATGAATTACATTTTGTTACTTTGCTAACAATTCTATTTCTGTTTCCGTTTTTCACTTTTCCTTTTTAATGCTTCTTTCCTCGCCGTTCATATACTCAACTTGGCAGATTCTTATCTTTCTTAACCGCTAGTGCTTGGATGTAATCGCAGCTAATTTTGAGCAGTTGATGAGAAGGAAGGCAAACAGCCAGCAGCAACTGCCACCACTGGGGACATTTCCAGCTCTACGAACCAATTAGAAGAACCAGCTTTCCTTTTTTGAAGCACCTACGACTGAAAGCTAAGATGAAGTTTCAACGCTAACACATTTTGAGTTTTGAAACTTCCGTTTGCATCATGTTACCAGGCCACACTCAGCTCTACTTCGATAACCAGTCAAACACCCCAACGATTACTTAACGTACGGGTTCTTAAACGGTGAAAACTTTGAATATTAAGGCTCGAAAGGATATTTAAAAATATCATTGTTTATTCTGGAATGCTTTAGCTGCATATATCTATTAACAAGTGTGTGAATTATTAAGAACTTTAGTTTTGGTATGTATTGCACTAGAATTTCACGAACACGCTTGAACATCAGTGAGATTCATTAGGATTCCTTGAGCTAGTTGTTGAAAGTCACATAAGATCTCCTTTACGTATCCTAAGCCGTGCATATTATACGTTTTATACAATGATGAAACTGGAGTTCTAAATCAATTGTGCCAATTACATCTAAGGCGCAATAACTCATAAATCATGTGGTAATATTTATTTATTTGAATTTCCTGCGTTTCGTCATCTCCTTCCTCAGACGAAACAATTACAGATTGTATATATGATGTCAAAATCTCATATTTTTCTTACACTCTCAAGAAACTTGATATCGACATTATGAAGGACATTTTATGTTGGTTAGTTTTTCATTGAAATGTTAGCAAAATAAACAGGGGTGCTCTTAGTAACCGCTAACTCTTCGCTATTATATAAATTATAATAAGACGCAAGAAAGTAGTCTATATAAACAATACGCTTGCGTTTGTCCATCCGTAACTTTTCTGGCAATTTCTCGATCAAACGCTACAAATTCCATATCATTTTAGAGACCTTTGTCCGGGGTGTCAGGATTGCATATTGACATTTCCATTCAGAATCAACTTTCCTGTTTTTTGCTTCATCAAACTTTCCAGTGCAACGAGTATGATACACGATGGCACAATTTCGTTATCATCACGCAACAACTGACTTCGGTTTCAACTTTATATTTTTATTTGCAACGTATTTCACATAGCTAATACTTAACCCGCGCATAACTTCCTAAAAAATAACATTACAGTAAATACATATTCTATGGGTTTCTCGACATATTTACGTCAAAATACTCATGAGCAATCCGTTCATTTTGTGGACGCACATTCAGACGTTTTCTCATATCCAGCTATGTTTGCCTTTATGACAACTTTACATTTACTTTGCTTTGCAATAATTTAGTTTTGTTTCGTTTCATAGACTGCTACAAACCCCTTTTAGCAATTTTTGTCTATACTACTGGTTTTTTATTCGTTTTTTGTGAATTTCTTTGTTTTATCTTTAAAACTATGTCATACATTGAGCGTTCATAGCTGTATCGTCCTTTGTACACTACAAGTACCATTACTTTACTTTATTGTTTAATTTACATGTAGTTTTTTTTTCTACCTGAATTTGTGTGTATGTAATTCGTTCTTCCAATACCCCTGGATTTATCGATTTAAAACATAGTTCCTACAGGAAAGTGAAACTTAAATGCTGCGCGTGAAAATGAGCGAATAAGGAAAATTCAAGCAAAGAGCATTAAAATTATCGCTAATGTTTTGCGGGGCTCGGTTAGTGTTAAGATAAATTTATACAACATAAAATATAGTTTGAAACTCGCATTAGTTTCACTTCAGTTTACTGTGAAAGAATTTGTTTCGTTTTTATATTTGTGTTGTAAAGTTTTCCGCGCATGGACTTCACAGTATTTCTCTTCTGTTCAAAGAATACTTTCAAGATGAACAAAGCATTCATTTATAGCACATGTTGTTGTTGTTATTTTCTTGAATAAAAATATTTCTCTTTAAGTTTGTCTTTTCGTTCATTTTGTTTTGTTATTTCATACTTACCAAAACTTTGTATTTTATATTCATAGTCCTAGCCATCACATTTCAATTTTATTTTGAAGTATCAATAAATAATATATATATATATATATTGTTAATTTATAATTAAGCAAAAAAACCCAAAAAACAACAACACCAAAACAACAAATACATAATGAACTATTTGTATCAAAAACCGGTTTCTAAGTGGGGAATTATATATATATACATATTTATTTATTTTATTAATCTGTGATCCATTTTTATTAGCTCTGATTAACCAAATATTTCATTATGTTTGTGAGTCAACAACTTTGTTTGTAAAAGATGCACAAAAAAAACGAAATAAAAACAAAACCATTTAGTGCAGTGTTTAGCGAAAACAGATTTAAGACAGTCCACGTGAAATGTCTGCTTTCTGTTCGTTGTCATAGTAACGAGAGTGATATGGATTACAGATGGTTAAGTGTAATAAGCTGTAATATTTTCGTTGTCCTTACCTTTCATATCTCGTTATATTGTGCTTGAAAAACAAAACAACGGTCTAACATTTTTATTCTATGTAAAATTTGATTCTGATTTACATTGTCAAGTATTTTTGTTCGAAGTTTCGATTTTCATATAACTATTTTTCTGTTGTGTTCTATGCACTTATAACGTCATGCAAGTTTGGTGAAACAGTAATAATTAAACACCTTTTAATAATATTTCATCAAATATAAACAGAAGAACGTGTACATGCATACATTTAAACGACCTGGCATGGCCAGGTGGGTTAAGGCGTTCGACTTGTAATCTGAGGGTCGCGGGTTCGAATCCCTGTCGCATCAAACATGCTCGCCCTTTCAGCCGTGGGGGGGGTTATAATGTGACAGTCAATCCCACTCTTCGTTGGTAAAAGAGTAGCTCAAGAGTTGGCGGTGGATGGTGATGACTAGCTGTCTTCCCTCTAGTCTTAAATTGCTAAATAAGGGACGGCTAACGCAGATAGCCCTCACGTAGTTATGTGCGAAATTCAAAACAATCAAACATTATATGTATTTTTGTCGTGTAGTTAAAATATATATGAAAAAAGAAAAGTGCACATTACTTTCCGGTTTCTTATGATCGGAAACCTTCGGATGCCAATTGGTTAATTGTTTTAATCTTTTCTAAGTTGATTGATACTTATGTTAACAGATTATATGACTAAACCATACTCTATGCGTAAGTCCTTCCGATGGTTCTTACTTATCTAATTATAGCTCGTTGAATAGCTAGATGTTATATGTTTAATAAGTCAGTAATTTCTGAAAAGAAAGACAACTCAATTATTCTCGTATTTGATGTTTACAAGATGCTATGATTACAAGAAAGTTTGGTAATAACCACAATGCTACGGTAGTTTAGTTTGTTTTTGAATTTCGTGTAAAGCTACTCGACGGCTATCTGCGCTAGCCATCCCTAATTTATCAGTGTAAGACTAGATGGAAAGCAGTTAGTCATCACCACCCACCGCCAACTTTTGGGCTACGCTTTTACCAACGAATAGTGAGATGCCGTCACTTTATAACGCCCCCACGGCTGAAAAAGCGAGCATGTTTCGTGGGATGGGGATTCGAACCCGCGACCCTCGGATTACGAGTCGAGTGCTTTAACCACCTGGCCATGCCGGGCCTATGTAATTTATTAACTACAATTCTAGCATAGTTTGGTAACCACAATACTAAGGTAGTTTCGTAATCACAGTACTATAGTAGTTTCGTAATAATAGTGCTACCAGAGTTTGTAACCTCAGTGCTACTATAGTTTTGGTAACCTCTGTGCTATCATAGTTTGGTAATAACTGTACTACCATAGTTTTGGTAACCTCTGTGCTACCATAGTTTGGTAACCTCAGTGCTACCATAGTTTTGGTAACCTCTGTGCTACCATAGTTTGGTAATAACTGTACTACCATAGTTTTGGTAACCTCTGTGCTACCATAGTTTGGTAACCTCAGTGCTACCATAGTTTGGTAACCTTAGTGCTACCATAGTTTGGTAACCTCAGTGCTACCATGGTTTGGTAATAACAATACTACCATAGCTGATATAACAAGTGATTGTACGAAAAATTAGCCTTTCAATCACAAAAAATCCATTAATTAAAACTACTTATATGAATCAAGCGCTTTTGTTTGTTTGTCGTTAAACACACAGAAAAACAATGAGCTATCTGTTCTTTGCAAATTGAGGGTATCCAAACCCGAAATGTAGTGTATTAATACCCCAGACTTATCGTTGACGGATTCGCCTACTCATATGTTTAAAACGTAGATTTGAAGACTTCGGTTTCATTAGAGTTATATAAAACTCGTAAAATTATTACACAGGTGAAAAATAAATAAAACTTCGGTTTGTTTGCTATAAAGCACAAAGCTACACAATGGACTAACTGTACTTTGCCCACCATGGGTATCGAAACCCGGTTTTTAGCGGTAGGAGTCCTCAGACGTTCCTCTGTTCCACTGACGAGGTATAAAGCTTAGGTAAAATTATTTATATATACATAACAACCAGAGTTAGTCACTTAGAATTGAAGTCACTTCCACACAAAGAAATGTTTTGTTTCACGACCTTTTAAGTATAAATTTAGTTTTAATCGAAAACATTCAAACACAATGAAGAAAAAAATTTAATAAATGAAGTACATTTTATCTTTGTTTAGGAGTAAACACTGTGACAGTTAAACAAAGTTTGTATTAAACGTCATTTACGTTTAACTCTTCATAAAGGTTTAGAGGACTTGGCTCGTGTATGGTGGTTTAAAGGAATTGACGTCAACAGGAATGTTTAAGTCCTTCAAAAGATTCGAAGGACTTGGTTGATGTGTACTTAAGAGATGGACACGAGACAAAAAGAGTCGTACACGACGCAATTCCATAGGATTTTTTTTTTAATTAAACGTAAAAAATAGAAGGATTTTGGAAACAAGTGAACTAAGCAACATACAAAAAATAACTGAAAAATAATCAAAATCAGTTATAACAGTAAAGTAACAAAAAGTTGAAAGTAAAAAATATACAGATAATCTTAAGATAGGTTGACTGACTTAATGTAAAACCTCAAAGATTAATTAAGACAATGAAAACTGGGAGATCTTTCTCGTGGCTTTCAAGGTATGTCAGCACCTCTGATTTCTTGTTTATAATTAATTTAAAACTTCAATTTACATGGATAGTGATATGACCTCTACTGCAAGTCAAACCATTCACAAGACAACCAACTTCTTTCGTAACTGTCTAGAGAGCTATTTGATCTAGCCGTTCCTAATTTTGAGGTATAAGCTAAGCGGAAGGCAAGCAGTCAATACCTCCCAACACCAATTCTGGGCTCACTTTTACCAACGAAAAGTAGGATTGATCGTCACTATATAACTTCCAACCCCATAAACACACATACACTGCTGTACAACTGAGCATGTTTGATTATACGGTTTGACCTCGCGGCCTGCAGATTACGAATGAGCAATGGAAAACTTCCTGTTTTACACCAAAATAAAAAATTTAGTAGTACATCCAATCAAAAGTAAAGAAGGATGTAGTTAGTAATATAAAGACACCATAAACTAAAAAGAAAACAATAAACTCGGTGAAACATAATATGAATTTAAATTGATTATTTTTTAAAGATACATGAAGGCTATCTGCGCTGTACCTAATTCAGCAGTGTATGAGTAGAGTGAAGACAGCTACTCATCACCACCCATCGCAAACGTGTGGGCTACTCTTTTACAAAAGAATAGTGGGATTGATCGTTACATTATATCACCCCCACAGCTGAAAGGACGAGCGTGTTTCGAGTGACTAAGATTAGAACATTAATATTATGAGTCGAGCGCCCTAACCACCTGGCCTTGTGGAGTCCTATATTCCAACTGAATGTTACTAGTTAGATAATTAGTCGAAGTGATTGCTAACCACTCTTTCATTGTCTGGACTGCTACAGGAACTCGTTTATCTTTCAAACAGAGAAGTTACGTGCAACTTTCTTTTAATTTCGCGCAAAGCTACACGAGGTCTATCTGCGCTATCCTTCCCTAATTTAGCAGTGTAAAACTAGAGAGAAGGCAGCTAGTCATCATTATCCACCAGATGGTGGATCAACTCTTGGGCTACTCTTTTACCAACGAATAGTGGGATTGACCGTCACATTATAACGCTCCCACGGCTTAAAGGACGAGCATGTTTGGTGCAACGGGGATTCGAACCCGCGACCCTCAGAGTCGAACGCCTTAACCCACCTGGCCATGCCGGGCTTTGTACGGAATTACATTATGAGTGGACTCTGATGAGACCTGTTGCTGTATTTGACGAGGGTTATCATTAAATCTCAAAGTTTATATTTGTATTCATATAATAGAGTTTTGTACTCTAAATACTAATGGCGAATTTTTTCATATAAAAAGTGTAACTTTTGGCACTAAGTCGTTTGCTTATAGATTCCTAATGTGTTTACGGATTATTTAACTGGGAACAGGTGCTTTGCGTTTTATTGCAATGTAACTAACTGGATAAAAATGGCAGTTCACCAAGGTTATTTATAAGTTTAGGGCGTATCTTCTTGTCTATTTTCACTAAGGACAAGTAGGTTATTATTGCGTATTTTTCAGTAGAGCCACATTGTATTAGCTGTTGATTACAGCGGTTATCATATTAAGTCAGTTAATGTTTGACCTAGTTTGTTATTTAATTTTATCATTCAATCTACAAATCTATGAGACCGAATTTGGGGAATTGGATGGACTATATAGGATTGTCAAAACTTCATAAAGATACATTTTATTACAAAAAAGTGCTCACCTTTCAATACTGTGTGACCACGAAGATGTGGAGCTTAGAAGTTGGCGGGCAATGTTCCTTTTGTACAGAAAAGAAAGGTTCATTTTTTCAAAGTTACCTCGCTTAACCACCTTATTAAAGCAGGAATTAGTTTTTGGATCTTCCCCAGTCACTTTGAAAGACAGAACTCGTAAAAACCACCGAGAAGACATCTTTATATAACTGAGGAACCAGATATTATTTTACACGATGTGTCGGCCACTAACGTGTTATGTGTGAGAGTTTAAATTGTGTTAAAGAATTTTAAATTTATGCATTTCAGTTTATAGTGTATGTTGACTATTATGAAATTATTTTCTACATTTCATATTTTGAGAAGGTTATTAAACAATAAAGGTGAAATCTGTTTAATTTTGGTCCGGCATGCAGATGATTAGAGCGCTCCACTAGAAATTTGAGGGTCGCGGGTTCAAATCCCTGTCACGCCAAACATGGCCGTTCTTTTAACCGCGGGGACATTGTAATGTAGCGTTCAATCCCGTTATTCGTTGGTAAAAGAGTAGCTCGAGAGTTTCCGGTGGGTGGTGATGACTAGCTACCTTCCCTTTAGTCTTACACTGCTAATTAAGGACGGCTACCGGAAGTAGCCCTCGTGTAGCTTTGCATGAAATTCCAAACAAACTAAACCAAGAAAACCTATTTAATTTTATCAAATAAATCAGTGTCCCCCGGCTTGACAACAGTTAGTTCACGTACTTAGAACGCTAAAATCCAAGATTTAATTTCCCACGGCAAACATAGCAGGTAGTCCTGTATGGCTTTTCTATAAGGCCAAAAACTAATCAATAAACCTGACACCTGTTTTTTGTATGCTCAAACACGTTTAAGCTACCATCAGTATTGCAATATACTTTATGTCACACGTAAAGAAATTTTAATATAGTCACCTATAATTTGCCTTCCATTTACTAATGTGCTCTGGGAAATAGCTTATAATATATCCATTCTTACAAGAGTTTGATCTTTGTGAGTGTTATTGTGCGCATGTGCAACTTAATAATATCAGCCACTTTCTGAAAGACCAAGTCTGCAGTCGTGCATTTCGTGAGTGTTGTTTAGATGATTTTACATTCTTGTATAGGTGTTCTGATCTTTCTTTTTTCGATACTATTTGATATATCATAGTCACTATTTGAAACTGGCACTGTTTGAAAATGATTTGTCCTGAGCTATTCATCCCTTTGCTATTCTGCACTGGAAATATCTATTTTTCGCAAAGAGTCATGCGGATGTATCTAGCACTAATTTACTCGTGGTAGGATTGTACTTTCGAGTGGTCAGAAATTCGTCTTAAACCATAAGTTTATAAGTGTTAAACATCTCTGCAGCTGGGATCTGGAGTGACACGCCACCAGTGCTTGGCGTAAGAGTTTTAGTAAAACACCAGTGTTTTAGTAAGAGCTGTATGGTATAAACAAAACGACGAATAACCCAGCTCGTAACTATGATCTCACTAGCACGTTTCACACACGAGCTAAATTATTTTGTGACTTTTGGTTAGTCTAGTTCATGCAACTTAGATTTGTGTGGCATAGAATTAATGAAACCAAGTGTGAAGCCTAGGCTTCGTGTAAAGAAAGGGCGTGGGGCGTGTTCTTGAACTTCAGATAAAAGTAGAATCCTGTTCTGTTTGTTGTTAATTTTACTGACATGTCATACCGAGACTTGCAACACCAAGGTTTAAGGAACTCCGTCTATGAAGTAACAGGTTCATGATATGTTTCTACCAGACTAAGAATTATTGTAACTATTCAGTACCTCCAAAATGTACTGTAACAATTATCCTTTTCCCAAGTAACCGTTTTTCTTGAATCTTTATAATAGTCATATCGTCCATGTTTAGTTTCCATCTGACAGCGTACCAATACCCAACATTAGGTAATACAAATAACATTCGTATCATGGACTATTAGAATTTATTTTGTTCAATATTAAATAAACTCATATAAAAATATAAAAATGTTGAATAAAATCTAAAGAACAACAAGATTATTGAATCGAATCACGAACTTTCACATAATTCGTCAGTCACATGTTTTATAAAACTTTCAGTAGACTGTAGCTCCTTACTGTGTCTTCATTGTTACTCTACCCTAATTACGTGATGAGTACTGTGTTTATTAACACGACTGTGTGAGACTCTGAATTAATAATTCTTATATTCCTAACACGATAAAGAGTTCCATCACATTATTCGTTATTTTAGTTTAGTCATAGATTAGTTTGATTACCACATAGTTCAGGCTGAATGTATTTAAATCTCATCATTATATTTAATTGAGTGTATTAGAGCGCATATCGAAGCCAGTTAAAAGAAATATAAGCCATGATTTGACACAACATTTATAATAAAAACAAAGCAATTCTCACAAAAACAACAACAAAAACTACTCATACATATTGTGGTGAATAGAAGTGACGTTATTAAACACATTAAAGTGACGTTGTTTTTTTCAACAACGGAAAAAACTAACAATAGCAGTTAATATAAACTCAGAAAACAGTCTAGTCCAGGGGTCACCAAACTTTTTTCACTGGGGGCCAGATTACTTGGGGAATGAGAAGCGCGGGCCACATGATCATTATGTTCAATACTCATAAGCTAGAACGAAAGCTCTCTGTAAAAGACTTAACACTAAGTTTAGGATGCCACATTAGCTATGTGGCAGTAGCATGCAATACAAACATACGATAAAAAACAAACAGAAATACAACCAACATTTTATTTACCAAAGGTTATCAAAGAAGGTGACATTAGCAAAACAATTGTCACATCGCACATAGTGAGTAGATATCTGAATTTTACTAAGCCGCAAAAGTTAGTGAGATTTATGAAATTGGCGTTTGGCTTTCAAAATATCTTCAATGCTTGGTTTTGAATTATTGCATCCAATCATTAGAATTGCTTTCAAATGTTCATCAGTCAACTTTGATCGATGTACCGACTTCACATACTTCATTTTGGAAAATGCTTGTTCACAGACATAAGTTGTTCCGAACACTGATGCCATACCAGATGCTTCAGCTTTCGAAAATCATCTTCAGGTATGCAGCTGTAAAATTCAATAAGTTACCTCTCTCTGTGTTTTGCTTTCAACAAATAATTTCCTTGCAAATCGATGACCTCCAGCTGAAGTTCCACTGGCTCGTCATCAATGACACAGTCAAAAGGATTCTGAAAAAGGAGAATGTCACTTTCGATTCTGTCGAGATCCAAAAATCTCTCTAAAAATGCTTATTTAAATCACCAATAATCTTTTACTGAAACTCCAGGTTGACATCTTCTGTGATTCCAGCATGAAACTCATTGAAACACTGAAAATGAGAGAAGTTGCCTCCTTCCAAATGTAATTCAAACAATGGCAGCTTTCTCCAAAAACCTTTAATGATTCTATAGAGATCACAGAAAAGGATATTCTTCCCTGAAGTTTCAAATTCAATTTATTCATGTGGGATGTGATGTCAACCAAAAATGACAACTTTGACAAACAGGTTGGATCCGACAGAAGTGGATCGGCTCTATATTTCTCGATAAGAAATATATCTATTTCTCTTCTCAGTTTATAAAAACGAGACAAGACTTTACTGCAGCTGAGCCACCTCACCACCGTGTGATAAGGCAAGTCACAGAAATCCGAATCAATTTTTTCAAGAAACGCCTTGAACTGGCGATGATTAAGTGCATGACTCGAATGAAGTTCACTGCAGAAATGACTGCTTTCAGTACGCAAGAAATATCAAAGTCTTTTCCACAGAGTGCTTGCTGATGTATGATGCAGTGTATGAACAGAGAGCTTGGGAGTTGAACATCTTCCAACTGTTTCCTGATTAGCCCCACCAGACCCTTCTTTACTCCAGCCATGTTTTTTCCTCCATTAACTGTTACACCTCTAAGCTGATTCCACTGAAGGTTATAGTCTTGCAAAGTTTTATGCACTTCCTTGAAAATGTCTTCTCCAGTTGTTCTTCCGTGCATGCTGCAAACTGATGCCAACTCTTCCGTGATCTGAAAGTCCAAATTAACTCCACGAATGAACACGAGAAGTTGTGACGTACTCGAGAGATCAGTAGACTCATCCAGTGTCAGAGAATACCATAAGAAGTTTTTAACTTTTTGGTGTATCTGTAATGCGATGTTCTCTCCAAGTTCTTCTGCTCTCCGTACAACTGAAATTGCTGAAAGGCTGATATTTTCAAAGAACTTGGCTTTTCCAGGACACAGCTCATTTGCTGTTTCCAACATACACTCCTTGATGAAGTTGCCGTCAGTAATAGGTTTTCCTCGCTCTGCCATCCTATGCACAATTTTGTAACTTGTACGAGTGACAGATTTATATTCAGCAAACTTTCTTGTGAAGAGATTCTTTTGAGATTCAAAAACACGTTTCATGGATTCAAATTTCTCATAACTGAACTTTCTTGAAAATGTCAAATACGTTGATAGATGTTTTGTTTCATAGTGACGCCGAAAATTGTACTCTTTCTAAACGGCAACACTTTTGGTTCATATCACACAAGTAGCTTTCTGGTTTTTTGTTTCCACAAAGAAGTACTTTTCTCCCCATTCTTCATTGAAAGCAAGACACTCAGAGTCCACTTTTCTTCTTTTAAAAGCAGCCATAACGATGGGTGAAAAAAAAAAAACAACAGGATATGAAAAAGAAAAACACAGAACGCTGTGAGAAAAGTATTGCACTGGTCCAAGAACGCACAAACAAAATATATTGAAACGTACGTTTGTCACGACACTTACCTAAAAACGAGTTACGAAAAGCGCATAACCCGACTACTAAGAGAAATGAGCTTGCTGAAGCGGTAACTCTAGGCCGCTGAATTTACAAGAGGAGTCGATAGGACGAGGGTTAAGTCTGTACTTGTTTTCGAAATCCTAATGCTTTCATAGATACGTGCCTCGATATGAATAAACGGGCAGCAAGGACGAAAGGAGAATTTTCCTATTGGTTAAAAATGCGCGTGACAGCCTTGTTTCTTTTTATCATAACGTCTTATGTTTGCCAGCTTAAAGCGACCATCGGTGTGATTTATTTTGTTATGACAGTCGGACATTTGATGAAATGTCACTTTTTATTTCCAAGCGGCTAGCTGCTGGCGGGCCGGACAAAATGACCTCGAGGGCCATAGTTTGGTGACCCTGTTTTATACAATGAAATAAACCAGTTATATGTTTTATATAATGAAATATAGCAGTTGTAAGTCTTACACAATGAAATATAGTAGTTATATGTTTTATACAATGAAATAAATCAGTTGTATGTTTTATACAATGAACTAAACCAGTTGCACGCAACTGAAACACAAAATACCATCTTCAGTTATTATTTGGTACCTTTCTATTTAAATAACACTTGTTTATATTTGGTAGCAAACGAAGACTACAGACCGTAAGTTATGATACGAGAACAAATAACTATACAAACCAACACATCAACTCCTCCCGCATTCACAATATATCTCAGTGTTCACAAAGACAAGCAATCAATCCAGACAGAGACAGCTTTCCGAAAATGGCCTTGAACCGTCTGCTACGGAAGAATTAATAACGAAAGCAAATGGAAAAAGCCAAAGGGATGCAACTCTACACTTAACCATTAAATTATAATCACCAATATATTATGCTGTATCATATGATAAAGCAAGTTTAACCGGTTTCTAAAATTTAAAGTACATGCAAATACATTTGCAAAGTACAATTGAGTGTGTTTTCTTATAGCAAAGCCACAAAGGGCTATCTGCTCAGCCCACCGAGTGGGAATCGAACCCCTGATTTTAGCGTTGTAAATCCGGAGATATACCGCTGTACTAGCGGGGGGCAAGTACAATTGAAAACGATAAAACACTTCCAACCTCGCAACTCTTGCTGGTTTGCATTTTTTTTCTCTGTATAATGAACTGGTTTATTCGAGAAAATACTAATGTATAACGTTAAAAATATATATATATATATTCTTAAGTAACATTTAACCTAATTCTAGTGTATTGTAGCATACGTAAAACTGATAAAAAATTCACTTCACCTGTTTATATTAAGTTTATATAGTTGTCATGGGATTTGGTGTTATAGAGTTTCAACCATACCAGACAAAAAATCAAACCAGTTCATGAATATCACTTAAATATGTAAATGATATCTCTTCCTGTTACTCGTCCTAATTATATATATATATATATATATTATGTCTACACCAACGAATAATTCAAATTAATTATACATATCTATAAACACAGTAATTCAATAATATCTAAGAAACCCCACAGAGAAAACATTCCACAATTTATGTTTTATAAACACGTTATTACAGTGGTTGATAAGTAATATCAGATCGCTTGGGATACGACAGACAAGAATAGTTTTAACGTTACTTTATTACCACAGAACGTCCCAAGAATCAGAGAATTGTGCTCGCCCTCTACATTGAGCCACATGAATCAGAGAGATGTGAATAGAACCAAAAGAATTAGAGAGATGTGTATAGAGCCAAAAGAACCAGCGAGATGTGTATAGAGCCAAAAGAACCAGAGAGGTGTGAATAGAGCCAAAAGAATCAGAGAGGTGTGAATAGAGCCAAAAGAATCAGAGAGATGTGTATAGAGCCAAAAGGATCAGAGAGATGTGAATAGAGCCAAGAGAATAAAAAAGACGTGTATAGAGCCAAAAAAATCAGATAGATGTGTATGAAGTGTTGGTTGAGAGATAAAGTGGAGAAAATGCTCGTTTTAATTCAATTTGGCAGGAAGTTCCTCAGCGACTATCTGCGCCATCAATTCATAACTTGAACTGATAGATTACAAAAAAGGCATTTAATTAGCATCATCAACCGTCAACTCTTGGGCTACTTTTTACCAACGAATAGTGGATTGATCATCACGTTATAATGCTCTACACGGTTCAAACATTTAATAGATATAGGGTGGTTAACAATTTATTGTAGACTCCTCTTTGTTCCAACCAAAGGTTTTTCTTAATAACAACAATATTTTCAACATCCACGCCATATTACGTGATTTACATATCTAATATTACTTACCAAGTTCTTGATTTAACGAATAATACTTTCTTAAATGTTGGGCTCGGCATGACCAGCTGGTTAGGGCGCATACTTGCAACATGAGGGTCGCGGGTTCGAATCCCTGTACCATCAAACATCCTCGCTCATTCAGCCGTGGCGGCGTTATAATATGCCGTCAGTCCCACTATTCATTGGTAAAAGAGTAGCCCAAGAGTTGGAGGTGGGTGGTGATAACTATCTGTTTCTAGTCTTACACTGCTAACTTAAGAACGGTTAACTCAGATATCCCTCGTGTGGCTTTGCGCGAAATTCAAAAAACAAACAAACCTACGAAGTTCCATTCAGTGATCTTTTCAGAAGTTTATTATTTATCTACTTTGGTAAAATATTATTTTCCAGTAACTAATGTTTTGTTTTCAACAAAGATATAGGTTGGTAGCGTTGATTAAAGCAAATTCGCATTGAGCTATCTGCTGTGTCCACCACGGAAATCGAATCCCAAATTTTAGCGTTGAAAACTTAACCCTGCCCCACCAGGGAGCGATAGCGTACATGACTATCTGAATTTTGTTTGTTTGTTTAGAAGAAAGCACAAAGCTACACAATGGGCTGTCTTTGCTCTGCCCACCACGGGTATCGAAATCAAGTTTCCAGTGAGGTAAGTTCGCAGACATACCGCCGTGCCTATCGGAATTAGATTCATCAAGAATTCATGTTTCGAAGTAAAACTTTTATCACATAACTCTTATTTTTTTAACGATTCACTTGAAATATATTCAAGTGAACAAACAGTTTTCAAGCTGGTATTAATTATTTCACATCGAAAAACCAAACAATTTTAGTATTTTTACTTTAACTAGATTAGTTTTTATGTTCATGTGTATATTTTTGTCATCATCTGGAAATCGTCACGTTTCTTTTTTTCCGAATAACTCCGACTTCATCTAGATTTACAATTTTTTTGTATCTATAACCAATCTACTAAGCTTATCTGGTTATGTCCTTAATTTTGTGTACTAATCAGAGCGTTGATTGAAGTTAAGCACAAAGCTACACAGTAGGCTACTTGTGCTCTGCTCATCACTGGTATCGTAATCCGGATTCTAGTGTTTAATGGTTCGAAATATATTTTAAAAAAATAATTAGATACTTCGATTTATCAAAGAAGGTTTTTTTTTTTAAATTTCGCCCAAAGCTACTCGAGGGCTATCTGCACCAACCGTCCCTAAGTTAGTAGTGTAAGACTAGAGGGAAGACAGCTAGTCATCACCACCCACCGTCAAAAATAAAGTATTAATTAATTCGTCCATAATCACAAGCGATTACACTGAATGAAAAGAGGGAATTAAAGGAAATAATTATGAAAACACACACGTTATAGACATAATGGAGTTACAAAAACGAGTTATAATGAGTCAGTTAAAGAGATGATAATTAAAACAGAGGGCTCGGCATGGCAAGGTGGGTTAAGGCATTCGACTCGTAATTTGAGGGTCGCGGGTTGGAATCCCCGTCGCACCAAACACACTCGCCCTTTCAACTGTGGGGGCATTATAATGTGACGGTCAATCCCACTATTCGTTGGTAAAAGAGTAGCCCAAGAGTTGGCGGTGGGTGGTGGTAACTAGCTACCTTCCCCCTAGTCTTACACTGCCAAATGAGGGACAGCTAGCGCAGGTGGCTCTAGTGTAGCTTTGCGCGAAATTAAAAAAACAAACAAAAACGTTTGCCTTTAATATATGCCAGAGCTTAACCGACCTCTAAAGGAATAACAAAAAATATATTATTAAAATGTGCAGAAATACAATACAGTCATTATTCTAAAAATTAAAAGCTTTATAAGCATAAATTAAATAATGAAAAACAAACACAAGTTTGAAAAATATGTAAATTGTTACCTCGACTAATTTCGACGTATCACGTGCGCCATTTTTAAAGGTATACGTGGTAGGTGATAACTAGTTAGAGAAATCATTTTCTTAGTTTTGTAAATTTGTGCTTGTTCTTCGATATTTATTTTATGCATACAAATCTGCAAGTCTGCAATATTTGCAGATGGTACAAAGTGATAATTAATTTAATTAATATAGTTACTGATTTTGTTTTCATTTAAACGTAAACAGGCGATCATGGCTTCCATGTTTCTTACCGAGCAGACTGTGGACAATGAATAATGACAAACAGTGACCCTTTTAAAAACATACCGAAAATCAACAGTCAACTGTTCGTGTTCTGACAGCATTGGTTGGAGGAGAAGAGATAATAATGTGTGAAAATGTATTCTAGAAAAGGTTTATTGACACACAGACCCAGAAGACGAATGAAGAAAGCTGTATTTTTACTCTGACTTTTATCATAAATTCGTCCCCCACCCTAATATTTTCTGAAACTGGTAAAGACATTAAAGGACTTCAGCCAGTTTCTTAAATAATTGGATCTTAGACATAACGATAATATTTTTGGGACGTCGTGAATACTGTATTCTTGCCCACAAACCTCTTCATACAATCGTGAATCAACTGCGACTCCTAATATTTGTTACAAAATAAATTTTTCGACAGTTTGTGAACCACACTGAGTTCGAGATTACAGCCCTACTCGTCATTAAGTGAATATTCCACTAATTATTCTAGGTTGTGTATATATTTCCATTACTGGAGGTATAGTTAGGTCTACGATAGTTGTGATTTAACTGAAAGCCACATAATGTAAATATTTCTTAACAGTCAAAGTTAACAATTCAAATTTCCATAAACAATGATTTATAGTACATAATTCTAAATATAAAAGCGACACTAGTATATAAATGAAAAAACAATCTATTTTTTAACTTACCACTTGTCACTGAATTATACAGGTTCAGGGGGGGGTCCTCTCACTTCTGATCAGTAGCCTTGAACAAGGACAAATTAAGAGAACACGACTAGGCTTCTCATAGTAGTGGAGCGTATATCACACGTATATAGAAAGGATGTTAAATTATATTAAAATTCACATCCTCACTTATTGTGAATATTTATATACATTTCCATACAAATAATTTTGTGTCAATGTTAAAATAAGTGTAAACTGCTTATTAAATAACCAACTTTGTTTGGTGATACATTTTCGTAGGATAGAATTTCTCACAAGTGATATCGAAAAGAGATCTGGTGGTTAAGGAGGTCGACTCACAATTTGTAGCTTGCGGGAACGTAACCTGTTGCTAAATATAATTGTGTTTTCTTCTTTTGGGACGTTATGATGCTACAGTTAAACTTTTTTTTTCACGAGTTGGCGCTGGATTGTTTTAATTATTTGCCTTACCTCTACTGCAAAATTATGGACATTATCCTTCAGTAATGTATCGCGAAACCTAGCAAACAAGAACAAAAAAGAACAAAAACAAAACTCCAAAAGAAACTTTAAGAAATGTGATTTACTTCTAATTAGTTACTTGTGACACTTATGAGTCTTGTTTTCCTTTCACTCTCAAGGAAGATAAGCAACTCACAATAGCCAAACAGTTGAGGATCTGACAAGCAGGTAAGATGGATATAACAATAATGACAAATAAAAACAAACGAGCTGTCAGATAATGCGATTTTACAAACACGTCTTTTATAGTACATACTAAGAATGTGTTATTGATCCGTCGTCATGGAATTTAAAATAAACTAACTTGTATGTAACTGATGCTTGGAATCGTCGGTACTTGGTGAAACTCTATAATTAAGGATTTAAAGAAATAACCAGAGACAATTGTACGTTTCACAAAAGCGTCATTGAAATGGTTTCGCCTGATAATGCCTTTAATGACGAAACCGTGGTTGTGAACAAACGAAGGTTTTGTAAAACGTTCAATAGTCTTTGCATATTTCTTCATTTTTTGCAATATATTTTTATCAGCCACTAAACTGTAACGTACCTAAATGTACTCTAACAACTTAATATAGATTAAACTTTACTTTTTCATGATAAGACTTAACTTGGACACTAAATCTCCAATTACTGTTGTGAATCCCATTTTTTAACCAGTAAATGACAGAAATCCAACAACGTCAACCTACTGGTCAGGGCCCAATGGAACAGATAGATACATTAAGAAGCCTGTGGAATTCCTAAGATAACGTTCGGAGGAGGATAACAGTGGACTTCAAAATTAGAACCAAAGTTACAAAATTAAGAACGAAAATCTCTGTAAGTATGATTAATAGAATAATAAGATTCGTGGTCTGAATACCACAGCTTCAAATGACTTCACACACATACTTCATCATCTTTTAAAGACAGTATTTTGATCTGCACCTTTTTGATATTCACCAGAATAGCAGATGAAAAATTTGTCTCCTAAGAAGCTCATACAATGAGTTGAAAACTCGTGCATTTTTTTAAGATTTTGAGTAGTCGGTATCAGTAATCGTTTTGTAATACATAACCAGTCCACTAGAACCTGTAACCGAGTCTTTATTAATTTTAATTTTAAGAAACTATATTTCTACAGCAGTTTTAGTAGGTGTTAATATTCTATTATACAGGGTGGTCTGTAAGTCCCTACCCATTCATATGTTTTATGTTATATTCAATTACGCATTTATTATAATTTGTTTCTTCTTTTCAGAGAAATATGGCGATCGATGTAAGCCCGTTTACACTTGAAGAGCGTATTGTGACAAGTATACTGGTGACACGACACGGATACACTGGATACATAAGATATACGGATGAGTAGGGACTTACGGGCCACCCTGTACATATGCATATATATATATATTCACACCAAAACACGACGCTAATGAATCTTTTGCCGAGCAACGTACGGCACTGTAACCAAATAAAATATTAAGCCATTCTTCTTTCTTTTGAATTTATCTCAATGCCCATTTGTCAAAGATATGTCTCTGTATACATTAAATTTTAGATCAAGTGTATTATTTATCATGCTATAACAAATTGAATGCGTGTCACGTTCTTTGCTTGACCTCACGTTTGCATGCACTAAAAGTTACAACCATCACTGTACGGTACGATATACTCATTCAAGCAATATGACGTCAGGTGCAGAAATGGGTCACTTTACGCTTATGAAAGACAAGCTGCCACTTTTTTTTTCTCGGTTGAAACTGATCAAAACAAATCAACACCGTACACCAGTATACTAAGACAGATAATCCAGGATTAATTCTGCGTGTAGTTTTGTATACACCTGTATATATATATATATATGCAGTTAAATTCTTTCACAGTTCTTGAATTAGTAGGAAAATCTATAACAGGTAGATTTATGGTAGATCGGGAGGTGTCCTACCAAGAGAGTAATAAAAGGGTTAAATGCCCCAGATTCTAACCATGGATACCCCCCCCTCTCCACTATGAATGCTCACATATGACTTAGTTCTCCTGTTGGCTACCTACAGAATATTGCTTACACTGAATATGTTGCATATAGACTGTACCATCTTTGCGGTTATTTATTCAAATGATCTGAAATACGATACAGACATCTAAAGCCTAACAAAGATGCTCTGTAATCAGTCAATGATTATCAAAAGGTAGTACAGGCAATAAAGATTACTTTAGCAGTGCTATTCAAACAAGGTTCTCATCAGTTGACCTTACCTTTGACACTAGGTAAGTGGAATTCTATTTCACTTTGTGATATATATAAGCTTAGTCTAACTTTCTATCAAAGACCCAAATGACCTAGATTATTCCTTTTTTCATCCAACTCTTAAAATCTCATGAACCATTACAAACCTTTCACAAGACAGATATTTTATGTATTTCACAGAGATTTTGTATAAGCGGCTTGTCTTGCCACAGATATAATAATTATGTTTTCATCAAGCAAGTATAGAGTGTGCGAAAGAGAAAGAGTGGTGTTTAATATTTTGTGGCCAAAGATGTCCAATAAAGTCCAAAAAAGTAAAGTTTATTTACTTAATAGGAGCTCAGATAAGGCTGTCAAGAGCTAAGAAACGTGAATAAAAGATTCATGATGCCTATGTGTCATCACAGAAAGAACAATATCAAATCTGTTTCCTATTGTTAAACAGCAGGTCTGTTTTCTAGTCAATTTTCTCTGTTTCGGAGAAGCTTAAGCGAATGAAAGGTTTTAATTAATCACTGAGAATATTCAGCATACAGAATGTTTATGACGCGATTCACGCATTTCTGAAAAAACAACAACAACGAAACGCAAGTTCCTTAAGTCAGTAGATATATTTTTAAAATAAAAGATTTCTAATCCATTATTGTTTTAACAGTTGACTTATTGGTAACAAATATCTTTTGTGCCTTACTCGGACTGAAGCCGGAAATAATATTCATTTTTGAGAGTTGTATTTCAACAGTCTTCTTGGTCGATCACCAGTAAGTTTACGGATTTACAACGCTAAAATTCGAGGTTCGATTGCCCCTGGCGGACAGAGTGGAAATAGATTATTGTCTAGTTTGGCGTTAAAACAAACAAACAACTCTTCCTAAACCAGTGATTCCTGTATTTTATCTTTGTTTCAATGAAATAACTGTAAGTTTAATAACAACAACATGCACAACAAGTCATTTTTGATGACTACGCTTGGTAACAACCAAATATCATAAGAATTACGTCTCCTAATTAATAACAAATAACTGTTTCGCATTCTTTGTCAATCCTTAAGTGTTATTATACTACCAGTAAAACTGAGGTGAACATTTAATTTTCAAAGTATTCGAAGAATGAAAATGTGGAGAGAAATATAATTACTACTTTTTTGTTTGTTTGTTTGTTTGGGAATTTCGCACAAAGCTACTCGAGGGCTATCTGTGCTAGCCGTCCCTAATTTAGCAGTGTAAGACTAGAGGGAAGGCAGCTAGTCATCACCACCCACCGCCAACTCTTGGGCTACTCTTTACCAACGAATAGTGGGATTGACCGTAACATTATACACCCCCCACGGCTGGAGGGCGAGCATGTTTAGCGCGACGCGGGCGCGAACCCGCGACCCTCGGATTACGAGTCACCCGCCTTACGCGCTATTACTACTTTTAGTAAAGTGGATGGTCAGAGTAAAACCTAGAGCAAAACTAGAGAAGCAAGCAGTCAATATTAACAACAAAAACCAATGTTCATCAAGATAGCAAACAAACAAACGTGGAATACAATAACGCCCCCCCCCCCCTTACCACTATAATATAACGATGTTAATTTTTACAGTGGTAAAACAACTAGCTAAACGTAATATACAATTTGTCTGTACCACCAGACATAGGATATTCTACTTTAATCCACTTGTGGGCTGTTGAAATAACTGTTTTTTTACCAATGTTTAGAGGTGGTTGGGGATGTATCAAACAACATGCCACGAAACCAAAATACAGAAAAGATAAAACTCCACTCGGTCACATAGTGTATAAATTAGTAAACAAAACAATTATTTCGATTAGAATAACTTATAGAATAGTAAGTAGTTCAGGTGATTTTCTTTAGGATTTATGGTTGTGTAAAGCAGTAAATACACGAGATATTATTTTAAATAAATCAGACAACTTGTTATAGTTTAACATTCCGATTATCCTAACATTCTTAGGTCTTCTTTGTAGTTGTTTGACTATAATCCGGACTTGTTCAGCAGTTTTAAGATAATGATAAATGATTATATGACCTTCCAATAACAATTTCTTTCGAACAGAGGAAAACTGATTGACGATTAGGGTAAGTTCAAACGATTCCAACACCAAAACCTTGTAGCAACAGCCATAAATATAAACAAAGTTAGTAATATAATTGCTTTTGAATATTTTGTTGCCAAGTTACATGTATGAAGTAATATAGAAGTGAAAATATTGTTTCAACGTGGGCATAAAAGTGCTTACGTGGAAACCTACGAACGAAAATATGTAATCCAAGCTTTTCTTTCCAATGAAAGAGATGGAAAAACACAAGGACAGATGACTGTTTCCTGTTTTCTTCTTCTTCTTTTTTAACTTCGCGCAAAGCTACACGAGGGCTATCTGCGCTAGCCGTCCCAATTTTGTAGTGTAAGACTAGAGAGAAGGCAGCTAGCTAGTCATCACCACCCACCACCAACTCTTGGACTACTCTTATAGCAACGAATAGTGGGATTGACTGTCACATTATAACACCCCCACGGCTGAAAGGGCGAGCATGTTTGGTGTGACCGGGATTCGAACCCGCGACCCTCGGATTACAAGTCGAACGCCTTAACCCACCTGACCATACCATTTCCTGTTTAATATGCTCCAGTTTGTTAGTGCCACTCTCTTTCTCAAACACAAAAGGAAAATAGTTAATGTTTAATTTACATAAAGAAACACGTATTTATCAACGGTACATTTATCAAAATTTCATATTTACACTTAGTCCGCTTGATCCAGATTAATCTTCTTCTGATCCAAGTTCTTCGACTGTTTTTTTGGTTTATTTATAGTTAGATTATTTTGGATTGGATGCACGACGTTACGTCAGTAGTTCCTCAATTAAAATTTCGGTTGTTCCAAGTTTCACGGCCCGGCATTGCTAGGTGGGTTAAGGCGTTCGACTCGTAACCCGAGGGTCGCAGGTTCGAATCCCTTTCAAACCAAACATGTGCTTACTCTTTCAATCGTGTGGATGCTATAAAGTAACGGTCAATCTCACTATCTGTTGGTAAAAGAGTAACCCAAGAGTTCGCGGTTGGTGGTGATGACTAGATGCCTTCCCTCTAGTCTTAAACTGCAAAATTATGGATGGCTTACGCAGATAGCCCTCGTGTAGTTTGCACAAAATTCAAAAACAAACAAACCAAATTTCATTCTTAAATATTCTGAAGCAATCACATTGGTACACGTGAAACACAGACTTCAAAAAAATGAAGTTCACAGAGTTGTTGATACTAGTCAGTGGAGTTGAAGGGCTTCTAGTGTATTAACAATAATGTACAAGATTAATATATGTAATTTCACAATAATAATAATATTCAACGCAATCTAGTGTTTCAACAATAATGTGCATGATTAGTATGTAGTTTAATAATAATAAAGTTGTTGGACAGCTAATGTTTTAACAATAGTGAACATTATCAGTTTGTAAGTTAGCAATAATTAATGCAGTCTAATGTTTCAACAATAATGGGCACGATTAGTCTGCAGTTTAACAATAATCAATGCAGTTGGTAGACGTCTACTATTTCAACAATAGTGAAAATGACTGGTCTGTAGTTTAACAATAAGGGCCTGGCATGGCCAAGCGCGTAAGGCGTGCGACTCGTAATCCGAGGGTCGCGGGTTCCCGCCCGAGTCGCGCTAAACATGCTCTCTCCCAGCCGTGGGGGGGCGTATAATGTAACGGTCAATCCCACTATTCGTTGGTAAAAGAGTAGCCCAAGAGTTGGGTGGTGATGACTAGCTGCCTTCCCTCTAGTCTTTACTAAATTAGGGACGGCTAGCACAGATAGACCTCGAGTAGCTTTGTGCGAAATTCCAAAACAAAAACAAAAAACAAGTTTAACAATAATAACAATCAATGCAGTTGATTAACATCTAGTGTTTTAACAATAGTAAACATGACTAGTCTGTAGTTTAACAATAACAATAATCAATGAATATGGTTAATATTGTTGTAAAATGATCAGAATATATTTTTAGTCAATGTAGAACAGTTTTCTATAATGACACAAACTAACCAACATACTATGTAAACATTATACGTATACATGTGTGTGTTAAAGATTTCTTTGCTTCTTTACTAAAAGTGAAATTGAAACGAGAATCTCTGACCCAGAGACATATATCATTGTTTGATTGACGGTACTCTCTATAGTGAACTGCAGTTCTGCCTATTTTAGTTTAAGACGCATCAGCAAAACTTGAATCAAGAATGCAAGGATTTGTTTATTTTTTTTTAGACATAAACTACATGTTATGTTATCATCGTAGACATAAACTACATGTTATGTTATCATCGTAGACATAAACTACATGTTATGTTATCATCGTAGACATAAACTACATGTTATGTTATCATCGTAGACATAAACTACATGTTATGTTATCATCGTAGACATAAACTACATGTTATGTTATCATCGTAGACATAAACTACAGTTATGTTATCATCGTAGACATAAACTACATGTTATGCTATCATCGTAGACATAAACTACATGTTATGTTATCATCGTAGATCATCGTATAAACTACATGTTATGTTATCATCGTAGACATAAACTACATGTTATGTTATCATCGTAGACATAAACATAAACTACATAAACTACATGTTATGTTATCATCGTAGACATAAACTACATGTTATGTTATCATCGTAGACATAAACTACATGTTATGTTATCATCGTAGACATAAACTACATGTTATGTTATCATCGTAGACATAAACTACATGTTATGTTATCATCGTAGACTACATGTTATAATCATCTACATAAACTACATGTTATGTTATCATCGTAGACATAAACTACATGTTATGTTATCATCGTAGACATAAACTACATGTTATGTTATCATCGTAGACATAAACTACATGTTATGTTATCATCGTACATAAACTACATAAACTACACATGTTATGTTATCATCGTAGACATAAACTACAGTTATGTTATCATCGTATACATAAACTACATGTTATGTTATCATCGTAGACATAAACTACATGTTATGTTATCATCGTAGATACAAACTACATGTTATGTTATCATCGTAGACATAAACTATGTTATGTTATCATCGTATACATAAACTACATGTTATGTTATCATCGTAGACATAAACTACATGTTATGTTATCATCGTAGACATAAACTACATGTTATGTTATCATCGTAGACATAAACTACATGTTATGTTATCATCGTAGACATAAACTACATGTTATGTTATCATCGTAGACATAAACTACATGTTATGTTATCATCGTAGACATAAACTACATGTTATGTTATCATCGTAGACATAAACTACATGTTATGTTATCATCGTAGACATAAACTACATGTTATGTTATCATCGTAGACATAAACTACATGTTATGTTATCATCGTAGACATAAACTACATGTTATGTTATCATCGTAGACATAAACTACATGTTATGTTATCATCGTAGACATAAACTACATGTTATGTTATCATCGTAGACATAAACTACATGTTATGTTATCATCGTAGACATAAACTACATGTTATGTTATCATCGTAGACATAAACTACATGTTATGTTATCATCATCGTAAACTACAGTTATGTTATCATCGTAGACATAAACTACATGTTATGTTATCATCGTAGACATAAACTACATGTTATGTTATCATCGTAGACATAAACTACATGTTATGTTATCATCGTAGACATAAACTACATGTTATGTTATCATCGTAGACATAAACTACATGTTATGTTATCATCGTAGACATAAACTACATGTTATGTTATCATCGTAGACATAAACTACATGTTATGTTATCATCGTAGACATAAACTACATGTTATGTTATCATCGTAGACATAAACTACATGTTATGTTATCATCGTAGACATAAACTACATGTTATGTTATCATCGTAGACATAAACTACATGTTATGTTATCATCGTAGACATAAACTACATGTTATGTTATCATCGTAGACATAAACTACATGTTATGTTATCATCGTAGACATAAACTACATGTTATGTTATCATCGTAGACATAAACTACATGTTATGTTATCATCGTAGACATAAACTACATGTTATGTTATCATCGTAGACATAAACTACATGTTATGTTATCATCGTAGACATAAACTACATGTTATGTTATCATCGTAGACATAAACTACATGTTATGTTATCATCGTAGACATAAACTACATGTTATGTTATCATCGTAGACATAAACTACATGTTATGTTATCATCGTAGACATAAACTACATGTTATGTTATCATCGTAGACATAAACTACATGTTATGTTATCATCGTAGACATAAACTACATGTTATGTTATCATCGTAGACATAAACTACATGTTATGTTATCATCGTAGACATAAACTACATGTTATGTTATCATCGTAGACATAAACTACATGTTATGTTATCATCGTAGACATAAACTACATGTTATGTTATCATCGTAGACATAAACTACATGTTATGTTATCATCGTAGACATAAACTACATGTTATGTTATCATCGTAGACATAAACTACATGTTATGTTATCATCGTAGACATAAACTACATGTTATGTTATCATCGTAGACATAAACTACATGTTATGTTATCATCGTAGACATAAACTACATAAACTACATGTTATGTTATCATCGTAGACATAAACTACATGTTATGTTATCATCGTAGACATAAACTACATGTTATGTTATCATCGTAGACATAAACTACATGTTATGTTATCATCGTAGACATAAACTACATGTTATGTTATCATCGTAGACATAAACTACATGTTATGTTATCATCGTAGACATAAACTACATGTTATGTTATCATCGTAGACATAAACTACATTATGTTATGTTATCATCGTAGACATAAACTACATGTTATGTTATCATCGTAGACATAAACTACATGTTATGTTATCATCGTAGACATAAACTACATGTTATGTTATCATCGTAGACATAAACTACATGTTATGTTATCATCGTAGACATAAACTACATGTTATGTTATCATCGTAGACATAAACTACATGTTATGTTATCATCGTAGACATAAACTACATGTTATGTTATCATCGTAGACATAAACTACATCGTTATACATGTTATCATCGTAGTTATCATCGTAGATATAAACTACATGTTATGTTATCATCGTAGACATAAACTACATGTTATGTTATCATCGTAGACATAAACTACATGTTATGTTATCATCGTAGACATAAACTACATGTTATGTTATCATCGTAGACATAAACTACATGTTATGTTATCATCGTAGACATAAACTACATGTTATGTTATCATCGTAGACATAAACTACATGTTATGTTATCATCGTAGACATAAACTACATGTTATGTTATCATCGTAGACATAAACTACATGTTATGTTATCATCGTAGACATAAACTACATGTTATGTTATCATCGTAGACATAAACTACATGTTATGTTATCATCGTAGACATAAACTACATGTTATGTTATCATCGTAGACATAAACTACATGTTATGTTATCATCGTAGACATAAACTACATGTTATGTTATCATCGTAGACATAAACTACATGTTATGTTATCATCGTAGACATAAACTACATGTTATGTTATCATCGTAGACATAAACTACATGTTATGCATATCATCGTAGACATAAACTACATGTTATGTTATCATCGTAGACATAAACTACATGTTATGTTATCATCGTAGACATAAACTACATGTTATGTTATCATCGTAGACATAAACTACATGTTATGTTATCATCGTAGACATAAACTACATGTTATGTTATCATCGTAGACATAAACTACATGTTATGTTATCATCGTAGACATAAACTACATGTTATGTTATCATCGTAGACATAAACTACATGTTATGTTATCATCGTAGACATAAACTACATGTTATGTTATCATCGTAGACATAAACTACATGTTATGTTATCATCGTAGACATAAACTACATGTTATGTTATCATCGTAGACATAAACTACATGTTATGTTATCATCGTTATGTAGACATAAACTACATGTTATGTTATCATCGTAGTAAACTACATGTTATGTTATCATATCATAGACATAAACTACATGTTATGTTATCATCGTAGACATAAACTACATGTTATGTTATCATCGTAGACATAAACTACATGTTATGTTATGTTATCATCGTACATAAACTACATGATATAAACTACATGTTATGTTATCATCGTAGACATAAACTACATGTTATGTTATCATCGTAGACATAAACTACATGTTATGTTATCATCGTAGACATAAACTACATGTTATGTTATCATCGTAGACATAAACTACATGTTATGTTATCATCGTAGACATAAACTACATGTTATGTTATCATCGTAGACATAAACTACATGTTATGTTATCATCGTAGACATAAACTACATGTTATGTTATCATCGTAGACATAAACTACATGTTATGTTATCATCGTAGACATAAACTACATGTTATGTTATCATCGTAGACATAAACTACATGTTATGTTATCATCGTAGACATAAACTACATGTTATGTTATCATCGTATACATAAACTACATGTTATGTTATCATCGTAGACATAAACTACATGTTATGTTATCATCGTAGACATAAACTACATGTTATGTTATCATCGTAGACATAAACTACATAAACTACATGTTATGTTATCATCGTAGACATAAACTACATGTTATGTTATCATCGTAGACATATGCTTATCATCGTAGACATAAACTACATGTTATGTTATCATCGTAGACATAAACTACATGTTATGTTATCATCGTAGACATAAACTACATGTTATGTTATATCGTAACTACTACATGTTATGTTATCATCGTAGACATAAACTACATGTTATGTTATCATCGTAGACATAAACTACATGTTATGTTATCATCGTAGATCATAAACTACATGTTATGTTATCATCGTAGACATAAACTACATGTTATGTTATCATCGTAGACATAAACTACATGTTATGTTATCATCGTAGACATAAACTACATGTTATGTTATCATCGTAGACATAAACTACATGTTATGTTATCATCGTAGACATAAACTACATGTTATGTTATCATCGTAGACATAAACTACATGTTATGTTATCATCGTAGACATAAACTACATGTTATGTTATCATCGTAGACATAAACTACATGTTATGTTATCATCGTAGACATAAACTACATGTTATGTTATCATCGTAGACATAAACTACATGTTATGTTATCATCGTAGACATAAACTACATGTTATGTTATCATCGTAGACATAAACTACATGTTATGTTATCATCGTATAAACTACAGTTATGTTATCATCGTAGACATAAACTACATGTTATGTTATCATATGTTATCATCGTAGACATAAACTACATGTTATGTTATCATCGTAGACATAAACTACATCGTAGACATAAACTACATGTTATCATCGTAGACATAAACTACATGTTATGTTATCATCGTTATACATTATGTTATCATCGTAGATGTTATCATAAACTACATGTTATGTTATCATCGTAGACATAAACTACATGTTATGTTATCATCGTAAATCATCGTAACTACATGTTATGTTATCATCGTAGACATAAACTACATGTTATGTTATCATCGTAGACATAAACTACATGTTATGTTATCATCGTAGACATAAACTACATGTTATGTTATCATCGTAGACATAAACTACATGTTATGTTATCATCGTAGACATAAACTACATGTTATGTTATCATCGTAGACATAAACTACATGTTATGTTATCATCGTAGACATAAACTACATGTTATGTTATCATCGTAGACATAAACTACATGTTATGTTATCATCGTAGACATAAACTACATGTTATGTTATCATCGTAGACATAAACTACATCGTAGATGTTATCATCGTAGACATAAACTACATGTTATGTTATCATCGTAGACATAAACTACATGTTATGTAGACATATCATATAAACTACATGTTATGTTATCATCGTAGACATACATGTTATGTTATCATCGTAGACATAAACTACATGTTATGTTATCATCGTAGACATAAACTACATGTTATGTTATCATCGTAGACATAAACTACATGTTATGTTATCATCGTAGACATAAACTACATGTTATGTTATCATCGTAGACATAAACTACATGTTATGTTATCATCGTAGACATAAACTACATGTTATGTTATCATCGTAGACATAAACTACATGTTATGTTATCATCGTAGACATAAACTACATGTTATGTTATCATCGTAGACATAAACTACATGTTATGTTATCATCGTAGACATAAACTACATGTTATGTTATCATCGTAGACATAAACTACATGTTATGTTATCATCGTAGACATAAACTACATGTTATGTTATCATCGTAGACATAAACTACATGTTATGTTATCATCGTAGACATAAACTACATGTTATGTTATCATCGTAGACATAAACTACATGTTATGTTATCATCGTAGACATAAACTACATGTTATGTTATCATCGTAGACATAAACTACATGTTATGTTATCATCGTAGACATAAACTACATGTTATGTTATCATCGTAGACATAAACTACATGTTATGTTATCATCGTAGACATAAACTACATGTTATGTTATCATCGTAGACATAAACTACAGTTATGTTATCATCGTAGACATAAACTACATGTTATGTTATCATCGTAGACATAAACTACATGTTATGTTATCATCGTAGACATAAACTACATGTTATGTTATCATCGTAGACATAAACTACATGTTATGTTATCATCGTAGACATAAACTACATGTTATGTTATCATCGTAGACATAAACTACATGTTATGTTATCATCGTAGACATAAACTACATGTTATGTTATCATCGTAGACATAAACTACATGTTATGTTATCATCGTAGACATAAACTACATGTTATGTTATCATCGTAGACATAAACTACATGTTATGTTATCATCGTAGACATAAACTACATGTTATGTTATCATCGTAGACATAAACTACAGTTATGTTATCATCGTAGACATAAACTACATGTTATGTTATCATCGTAGACATAAACTACATGTTATGTTATCATCGTAGACATAAACTACATGTTAAACTACATGTTATGTTATCATCGTAGACATAAACTACATGTTATGTTATCATCGTAGACATAAACTACATGTTATGTTATCATCGTAGACATAAACTACATGTTATGTTATCATCGTAGACATAAACTACATGTTATGTTATCATCGTAGACATAAACTACATGTTATGTTATCATCGTAGACATAAACTACATGTTATGTTATCATCGTAGACATAAACTACATGTTATGTTATCATCGTAGACATAAACTACATGTTATGTTATCATCGTAGACATAAACTACATGTTATGTTATCATCGTAGACATAAACTACATGTTATGTTATCATCGTAGACATAAACTACATGTTATGTTATCATCGTATGTTACATAAACTACATGTTATGTTATCATCGTAGACATAAACTACATGTTATGTTATCATCGTAGACATAAACTACATGTTATGTTATCATCGTAGACATAAACTACATGTTATGTTATCATCGTAGACATAAACTACATGTTATGTTATCATCGTAGACATAAACTACATGTTATGTTATCATCGTAGACATAAACTACATGTTGTTATGTAGACATAAACTACATCATCGTAGACATAAACTACATGTTATGTTATCATCGTAGACATAAACTACATGTTATGTTATCATCGTAGACATAAACTACATGTTATGTTATCATCGTAGACATAAACTACATGTTATGTTATCATCGTAGACATAAACTACATGTTATGTTATCATCGTAGACATAAACTACAGTTATGTTATCATCGTAGACATAAACTACATGTTATGTTATCATCGTAGACATAAACTACATGTTATGTTATCATCGTAGACATAAACTACATGTTATGTTATCATCGTAGACATAAACTACATGTTATGTTATCATCGTAGACATAAACTACATGTGTTATCATCGTATGTTATCATCGTAGACATAAACTACATGTTATGTTATCATCGTAGACATAAACTACATGTTATGTTATCATCGTAGACATAAACTACATGTTATGTTATCATCGTAGACATAAACTACATGTTATGTTATCATCGTAGACATAAACTACATGTTATGTTATCATCGTAGACATAAACTACATGTTATGTTATCATCGTAGACATAAACTACATGTTATGTTATCATCGTAGACATAAACTACATGTTATGTTATCATCGTAGACATAAACTACATGTTATGTTATCATCGTAGACATAAACTACATGTTATGTTATCATCGTAGACATAAACTACATGTTATGTTATCATCGTAGACATAAACTACATGTTATGTTATCATCGTAGACATAAACTACATGTTATGTTATCATCGTAGACATAAACTACATGTTATGTTATCATCGTAGACATAAACTACATGTTATGTTATCATCGTAGACATAAACTACATGTTATGTTATCATCGTAGACATAAACTACATGTTATGTTATCATCGTAGACATAAACTACATGTTATGTTATCATCGTAGACATAAACTACATGTTATGTTATCATCGTAGACATAAACTACATGTTATGTTATCATCGTAGACATAAACTACATGTTATGATCATCATAAACTACATGTTATGTTATCATCGTAGACATAAACTACATGTTATGTTATCATCGTAGACATAAACTACATGTTATGTTATCATCGTAGACATAAACTACATGTTATGTTATCATCGTAGACATAAACTACATGTTATGTATCATCGTAGACATAAACTACATGTTATGTTATCATCGTAGACATAAACTACATGTTATGTTATCATCGTAGACATAAACTACATGTTATGTTATCATCGTAGATAAACTACATGTTATGTTATCATCTACACATGTTATGTTATCATCGTAGACATAAACTACATGTTATGTTATCATCGTAGACATAAACTACATGTTATGTTATCATCGTAGACATAAACTACATGTTATGTTATCATCGTAGACATAAACTACATGTTATGTTATCATCGTAGACATAAACTACATGTTATGTTATCATCGTAGACATAAACTACATGTTATGTTATCATCGTAGACATAAACTACATGTTATGTTATCATCGTAGACATAAACTACATGTTATGTTATCATCGTAGACATAAACTACATGTTATGTTATCATCGTAGACATAAACTACATGTTATGTTATCATCGTAGACATAAACTACATGTTATGTTATCATCGTAGACATAAACTACATGTTATGTTATCATCGTAGACATAAACTACATGTTATGTTATCATCGTAGACATAAACTACATGTTATGTTATCATCGTAGACATAAACTACATGTTATGTTATCATCGTAGACATAAACTACATGTTATGTTATCATCGTAGACATAAACTACATGTTATGTTATCATCGTAGACATAAACTACATGTGTTATGTTATCATCGTAGACATAAACTACATGTTATGTTATCATCGTAGACATAAACTACATGTTATGTTATCATCGTAGACATAAACTACATGTTATGTTATCATCGTAGACATAAACTACATGTTATGTTATCATCGTAGACATAAACTACATGTTATGTTATCATCGTAGACATAAACTACATGTTATGTTATCATCGTAGACATAAACTACATGTTATGTTATCATCGTAGACATAAACTACATGTTATGTTATCATCGTAGACATAAACTACATGTTATGTTATCATCGTAGACATAAACTACATGTTATGTTATCATCGTAGACATAAACTACATGTTATGTTATCATCGTAGACATAAACTACATGTTATGTTATCATCGTAGACATAAACTACATGTTATGTTATCATCGTAGACATAAACTACATGTTATGTTATCATCGTAGACATAAACTACAGTTATGTTATCATCGTAGACATAAACTACATGTTATGTTATCATCGTAGACATAAACTACATGTTATGTTATCATCGTAGACATAAACTACATGTTATGTTATCATCGTAGACATAAACTACATCGTTATCATCGTAGACATAAACTACATGTTATGTTATCATCGTAGACATAAACTACATGTTATGTTATCATCGTAGACATAAACTACATGTTATGTTATCATCGTAGACATAAACTACATGTTATGTTATCATCGTAGACATAAACTACATGTTATGTTATCATCGTAGACATAAACTACATGTTATGTTATCATCGTAGACATAAACTACATGTTATGTTATCATCGTAGACATAAACTACATGTTATGTTATCATCGTAGACATAAACTACATGTTATGTTATCATCGTAGACATAAACTACATGTTATGTTATCATCGTAGACATAAACTACATGTTATGTTATCATCGTAGACATAAACTACATGTTATGTTATCATCGTAGACATAAACTACATGTTATGTTATCATCGTAGACATAAACTACATGTTATGTTATCATCGTAGACATAAACTACATGTTATGTTATCATCGTAGACATAAACTACATGTTATGTTATCATCGTAGACATAAACTACATGTTATGTTATCATCGTAGACATAAACTACATGTTATGTTATCATCGTAGACATAAACTACATGTTATGTTATCATCGTAGACATAAACTACATGTTATGTTATCATCGTAGACATAAACTACATGTTATGTTATCATCGTAGACATAAACTACATGTTATGTTATCATCGTAGACATAAACTACATGTTATGTTATCATCGTAGTTATCATAAACTACATGTTATGTTATCATCGTAGACATAAACTACATGTTATGTTATCATCGTAGACATAAACTACATGTTATGTTATCATCGTAGACATAAACTACATGTTATGTTATCATCGTAGACATAAACTACATGTTATGTTATCATCGTAGACATAAACTACATGTTATGTTATCATCGTAGACATAAACTACATGTTATGTTATCATCGTAGACATAAACTACATGTTATGTTATCATCGTAGACATAAACTACATGTTATGTTATCATCGTAGACATAAACTACATGTTATGTTATCATCGTAGACATAAACTACATGTTATGTTATCATCGTAGACATAAACTACATGTTATGTTATCATCGTAGACATAAACTACATGTTATGTTATCATCGTAGACATAAACTACATGTTATGTTATCATCGTAGACATAAACTACATGTTATGTTATCATCGTAGACATAAACTACATGTTATGTTATCATCGTAGACATAAACTACATGTTATGTTATCATCGTAGACATAAACTACATGTTATGTTATCATCGTAGACATAAACTACATGTTATGTTATCATCGTAGACATAAACTACATGTTATGTTATCATCGTAGACATAAACTACATGTTATGTTATCATCGTAGACATAAACTACATGTTATGTTATCATCGTAGACATAAACTACATGTTATGTTATCATCGTAGACATAAACTACATGTTATGTTATCATCGTAGACATAAACTACATGTTATGTTATCATCGTAGACATAAACTACATGTTATGTTATCATCGTAGACATAAACTACATGTTATGTTATCATCGTAGACATAAACTACATGTTATGTTATCATCGTAGACATAAACTACATGTTATGTTATCATCGTAGACATAAACTACATGTTATGTTATCATCGTAGACATAAACTACATGTTATGTTATCATCGTAGACATAAACTACATGTTATGTTATCATCGTAGACATAAACTACATGTTATGTTATCATCGTAGACATAAACTACATGTTATGTTATCATCGTAGACATAAACTACATGTTATGTTATCATCGTAGACATAAACTACATGTTATGTTATCATCGTAGACATAAACTACATGTTATGTTATCATCGTAGACATAAACTACATGTTATGTTATCATCGTAGACATAAACTACATGTTATGTTATCATCGTAGACATAAACTACATGTTATGTTATCATCGTAGACATAAACTACATGTTATGTTATCATCGTAGACATAAACTACATGTTATGTTATCATCGTAGACATAAACTACATGTTATGTTATCATCGTAGACATAAACTACATGTTATGTTATCATCGTAGACATAAACTACATGTTATGTTATCATCGTAGACATAAACTACATGTTATGTTATCATCGTAGACATAAACTACATGTTATGTTATCATCGTAGACATAAACTACATGTTATGTTATCATCGTAGACATAAACTACATGTTATGTTATCATCGTAGACATAAACTACATGTTATGTTATCATCGTAGACATAAACTACATGTTATGTTATCATCGTAGACATAAACTACATGTTATGTTATCATCGTAGACATAAACTACATGTTATGTTATCATCGTAGACATAAACTACATGTTATGTTATCATCGTAGACATAAACTACATGTTATGTTATCATCGTAGACATAAACTACATGTTATGTTATCATCGTAGACATAAACTACATGTTATGTTATCATCGTAGACA
>NC_134830.1:511923-548694 GCF_004210375.1 Tachypleus tridentatus | reverse complement strand
TGATAACATAACATGTAGTTTATGTCTACGATGATAACATAACATGTAGTTTATGTCTACGATGATAACATAACATGTAGTTTATGTCTACGATGATAACATAACATGTAGTTTATGTCTACGATGATAACATAACATGTAGTTTATGTCTACGATGATAACATAACATGTAGTTTATGTCTACGATGATAACATAACATGTAGTTTATGTCTACGATGATAACATAACATGTAGTTTATGTCTACGATGATAACATAACATGTAGTTTATGTCTACGATGATAACATAACATGTAGTTTATGTCTACGATGATAACATAACATGTAGTTTATGTCTACGATGATAACATAACATGTAGTTTATGTCTACGATGATAACATAACATGTAGTTTATGTCTACGATGATAACATAACATGTAGTTTATGTCTACGATGATAACATAACATGTAGTTTATGTCTACGATGATAACATAACATGTAGTTTATGTCTACGATGATAACATAACATGTAGTTTATGTCTACGATGATAACATAACATGTAGTTTATGTCTACGATGATAACATAACTGTAGTTTATGTCTACGATGATAACATAACATGTAGTTTATGTCTACGATGATAACATAACATGTAGTTTATGATCATAACGATGATGAACATAACATGTAGTTTATGTCTACGATGATAACATAACATGTAGTTTATGTCTACGATGATAACATAACATGTAGTTTATGTCTACGATGATAACATAACATGTAGTTTATGTCTACGATGATAACATAACATGTAGTTTATGTCTACGATGATAACATAACATGTAGTTTATGTCTACGATGATAACATAACATGTAGTTTATGTCTACGATGATAACATAACATGTAGTTTATGTCTACGATGATAACATAACATGTAGTTTATGTCTACGATGATAACATAACATGTCTACGATGATAACATAACATGTAGTTTATGTCTACGATGATAACATAACATGTAGTTTATGTCTACGATGATAACATAACATGTAGTTTATGTCTACGATGATAACATAACATGTAGTTTATGTCTACGATGATAACATAACATGTAGTTTATGTCTACGATGATAACATAACATGTCTACGATGTATGTAGTTTATGTCTACGATGATAACATAACATGTAGTTTATGTCTACGATGATAACATAACATGTAGTTTATGTCTACGATGATAACATAACATGTAGTTTATGTCTACGATGATAACATAACATGTAGTTTTATGTCTACGATGATAACATAACATGTAGTTTATGTCTACGATGATAACATAACATGTAGTTTATGTCTACGATGATAACATAACATGTAGTTTATGTCTACGATGATAACATAACATGTAGTTTATGTCTACGATGATAACATAACATGTAGTTTATGTCTACGATGATAGTTTATGTCTACGATGATAACATAACATAACATAATGTAGTTTATGTCTACGATGATAACATAACATGTAGTTTATGTCTACGATGATAACATAACATGTAGTTTATGTCTACGATGATAACATAACATGTAGTTTATGTCTACGATGATAACATAACATGTAGTTTATGTCTACGATGATAACATAACATGTAGTTTATGTCTACGATGATAACATAACATGTAGTTTATGTCTACGATGATAACATAACATGTAGTTTATGTCTACGATGATAACATAGTTTGTAGTTTATGTCTACGATGATAACATAACATGTAGTTTATGTCTACGATGATAACATAACATGTAGTTTATGTCTACGATGATAACATAACATGTAGTTTATGTCTACGATGATAACATAACATGTCTACGATGTAGTTTATGTCTACGATGATAACATAACATGTAGTTTATGTCTACGATGATAACATAACATGTAGTTTATGTCTACGATGATAACATAACGATGATAACATAACATGTAGTTTATGTCTACGATGATAACATAACATGTAGTTTATGTCTACGATGATAACATAACATGTAGTTTATGTCTACGATGATAACATAACATGTAGTTTATGTCTACGATGATAACATAACATGTAGTTTATGTCTACGATGATAACATAACATGTAGTTTATGTCTACGATGATAACATAACATGTAGTTTATGTCTACGATGATAACATAACATGTAGTTTATGTCTACGATGATAACATAACATGTAGTTTATGTCTACGATGATAACATAACATGTAGTTTATGTCTACGATGATAACATAACATGTAGTTTATGTCTACGATGATAACATAACATGTAGTTTATGTCTACGATGATAACATAACATGTAGTTTATGTCTACGATGATAACATAACATGTAGTTTATGTCTACGATGATAACATAACATGTAGTTTATGTCTACGATGATAACATAACATGTAGTTTATGTCTACGATGATAACATAACATGTAGTTTATGTCTACGATGATAACATAACATGTAGTTTATGTCTACGATGATAACATAACATGTAGTTTATGTCTACGATGATAACATAACATGTAGTTTATGTCTACGATGATAACATAACATGTAGTTTATGTCTACGATGATAACATAACATGTAGTTTATGTCTACGATGATAACATAACATGTAGTTTATGTCTACGATGATAACATAACATGTAGTTTATGTCTACGATGATAACATAACATGTAGTTTATGTCTACGATGATAACATAACATGTAGTTTATGTCTACGATGATAACATAACATGTAGTTTATGTCTACGATGATAACATAACATGTAGTTTATGTCTACGATGATAACATAACATGTAGTTTATGTCTACGATGATAACATAACATGTAGTTTATGTCTACGATGATAACATAACATGTAGTTTATGTCTACGATGATAACATAACATGTAGTTTATGTCTACGATGATAACATAACATGTAGTTTATGTCTACGATGATAACATAACATGTAGTTTATGTCTACGATGATAACATAACATGTAGTTTATGTCTACGATGATAACATAACATGTAGTTTATGTCTACGTTTATGTAGTTTATGTCTACGATGATAACATAACATGTAGTTTATGTCTACGATGATAACATAACATGTAGTTTATGTCTACGATGATAACATAACATGTAGTTTATGTCTACGATGATAACATAACATGTAGTTTATGTCTACGATGATAACATGTAGTTTATGTCTACGATGATAACATAACATGTAGTTTATGTCTACGATGATAACATAACATGTAGTTTATGTCTACGATGATAACATAACATGTAGTTTATGTCTACGATGATAACATAACATGTAGTTTATGTCTACGATGATAACATAACATGTAGTTTATGTCTACGATGATAACATAACTGTAGTTTATGTCTACGATGATAACATAACATGTAGTTTATGTCTACGATGATAACATAACATGTAGTTTATAACATCTACGATGATAACATAACATGTAGTTTATGTCTACGATGATGTAGTTTATGTCTACGATGATAACATAACATGTAGTTTATGTCTACGATGATAACATAACATGTAGTTTATGTCTACGATGATAACATAACATGTAGTTTATGTCTACGATGATAACATAACATGTAGTTTATGTCTACGATGATAACATAACATGTAGTTTATGTCTACGATGATAACATAACATGTAGTTTATGTCTACGATGATAACATAACATGTAGTTTATGTCTACGATGATAACATAACATGTAGTTTATGTCTACGATGATAACATAACATGTAGTTTATGTCTACGATGATAACATAACATGTAGTTTATGTCTACGATGATAACATAACATGTAGTTTATGTCTACGATGATAACATAACATGTAGTTTATGTCTACGATGATAACATAACATGTAGTTTATGTCTACGATGATAACATAACATGTAGTTTATGTCTACGATGATAACATAACATGTAGTTTATGTCTACGATGATAACATAACATGTAGTTTATGTCTACGATGATAACATAACATGTAGTTTATGTCTACGATGATAACATAACATGTAGTTTATGTCTACGATGATAACATAACATGTAGTTTATGTCTACGATGATAACATAACATGTAGTTTATGTCTACGATGATAACATAACATGTAGTTTATGTCTACGATGATAACATAACATGTAGTTTATGTCTACGATGATAACATAACATGTAGTTTATGTCTACGATGATAACATAACATGTAGTTTATGTCTACGATGATAACATAACATGTAGTTTATGTCTACGATGATAACATAACATGTAGTTTATGTCTACGATGATAACATAACATGTAGTTTATGTCTACGATGATAACATAACATGTAGTTTATGTCTACGATGATAACATAACATGTAGTTTATGTCTACGATGATAACATAACATGTAGTTTATGTCTACGATGATAACATAACATGTAGTTTATGTCTACGATGATAACATAACATGTAGTTTATGTCTACGATGATAACATAACATGTACGATACGATGATAACATAACATGTAGTTTATGTCTACGATGATAACATAACATGTAGTTTATGTCTACGATGATAACATAACATGTAGTTTATGTCTACGATGATAACATAACATGTAGTTTATGTCTACGATGATAACATAACATGTAGTTTATGTCTACGATGATAACATAACATGTAGTTTATGTCTACGATGATAACATAACATGTAGTTTATGTCTACGATGATAACATAACATGTAGTTTATGTCTACGATGATAACATAACATGTAGTTTATGTCTACGATGATAACATAACATGTAGTTTATGTCTACGATGATAACATAACATGTAGTTTATGTCTACGATGATAACATAACATGTAGTTTATGTCTACGATGATAACATAACATGTAGTTTTGTCTACGATGATCATACGATGATAACATAACATGTAGTTTATGTCTACGATGATAACATAACATGTAGTTTATGTCTACGATGATAACATAACATGTAGTTTATGTCTACGATGATAACATAACATGTAGTTTATGTCTACGATGATAACATAACATGTAGTTTATGTCTACGATGATAACATAACATGTAGTTTATGTCTACGATGATAACATAACATGTAGTTTATGTCTACGATGATAACATAACATGTAGTTTATGTCTACGATGATAACATAACATGTAGTTTATGTCTACGATGATAACATAACATGTAGTTTATGTCTACGATGATAACATAACATGTAGTTTATGTCTACGATGATAACATAACATGTAGTTTATGTCTACGATGATAACATAACATGTAGTTTATGTCTACGATGATAACATAACATGTAGTTTATGTCTACGATGATAACATAACATGTAGTTTATGTCTACGATGATAACATAACATGTAGTTTATGTCTACGATGATAACATAACATGTAGTTTATGTCTACGATGATAACATAACATGTAGTTTATGTCTACGATGATAACATAACATGTAGTTTATGTCTACGATGATAACATAACATGTAGTTTATGTCTACGATGATAACATAACATGTAGTTTATGTCTACGATGATAACATAACATGTAGTTTATGTCTACGATGATAACATAACATGTAGTTTATGTCTACGATGATAACATAACATGTAGTTTATGTCTACGATGATAACATAACATGTAGTTTATGTCTACGATGATAACATAACATGTAGTTTATGTCTACGATGATAACATAACATGTAGTTTATGTCTACGATGATAACATAACATGTAGTTTATGTCTACGATGATAACATAACATGTAGTTTATGTCTACGATGATAACATAACATGTAGTTTATGTCTACGATGATAACATAACATGTAGTTTATGTCTACGATGATAACATAACATGTAGTTTATGTCTACGATGATAACATAACATGTAGTTTATGTCTACGATGATAACATAACATGTAGTTTATGTCTACGATGATAACATAACATGTAGTTTATGTCTACGATGATAACATAACATGTAGTTTATGTCTACGATGATAACATAACATGTAGTTTATGTCTACGATGATAACATAACATGTAGTTTATGTCTACGATGATAACATAACATGTAGTTTATGTCTACGATGATAACATAACATGTAGTTTATGTCTACGATGATAACATAACATGTAGTTTATGTCTACGATGATAACATAACATGTAGTTTATGTCTACGATGATAACATAACATGTAGTTTATGTCTACGATGATAACATAACATGTAGTTTATGTCTACGATGATAACATAACATGTAGTTTATGTCTACGATGATAACATAACATGTAGTTTATGTCTACGATGATAACATAACATGTAGTTTATGTCTACGATGATAACATAACATGTAGTTTATGTCTACGATGATAACATAACATGTAGTTTATGTCTACGATGATAACATAACATGTAGTTTATGTCTACGATGATAACATAACATGTAGTTTATGTCTACGATGATAACATAACATGTAGTTTATGTCTACGATGATAACATAACATGTAGTTTATGTCTACGATGATAACATAACATGTAGTTTATGTCTACGATGATAACATAACATGTAGTTTATGTCTACGATGATAACATAACATGTAGTTTATGTCTACGATGATAACATAACATGTAGTTTATGTCTACGATGATAACATAACATGTAGTTTATTTATGTCATACGATGATAACATAACATGTAGTTTATGTCTACGATGATAACATAACATGTAGTTTATGTCTACGATGATAACATAACATGTAGTTTATGTCTACGATGATAACATAACATGTCTACGATGATAACATAACATGTAGTCTACGATGATAACATAACATGTAGTTTATGTCTACGATGATAACATAATGTAGTTTATGTCTACGATGATAACATAACATGTAGTTTATGTCTACGATGATAACATAACATGTAGTTTATGTCTACGATGATAACATAACATGTAGTTTATGTCTACGATGATAACATAACATGTAGTTTATGTCTACGATGATAACATAACATGTAGTTTATGTCTACGATGATAACATAACATGTAGTTTATGTCTACGATGATAACATAACATGTAGTTTATGTCTACGATGATAACATAACATGTAGTTTATGTCTACGATGATAACATAACATGTAGTTTATGTCTACGATGATAACATAACATGTAGTTTATGTCTACGATGATAACATAACATGTAGTTTATGTCTACGATGATAACATAACATGTAGTTTATGTCTACGATGATAACATAACATGTAGTTTATGTCTACGATGATAACATAACATGTAGTTTATGTCTACGATGATAACATAACATGTAGTTTATGTCTACGATGATAACATAACATGTAGTTTATGTCTACGATGATAACATAACATGTAGTTTATGTCTACGATGATGTCTACGATGATAACATAACATGTAGTTTATGTCTACGATGATAACATAACATGTAGTTTATGTCTACGATGATAACATAACATGTAGTTTATGTCTACGATGATAACATAACATGTAGTTTATGTCTACGATGATAACATAACATGTAGTTTATGTCTACGATGATAACATAACATGTAGTTTATGTCTACGATGATAACATAACATGTAGTTTATGTCTACGATGATAACATAACATGTAGTTTATGTCTACGATGATAACATAACATGTAGTTTATGTCTACGATGATAACATAACATGTAGTTTATGTCTACGATGATAACATAACATGTAGTTTATGTCTACGATGATAACATAACATGTAGTTTATGTCTACGATGATAACATAACATGTAGTTTATGTCTACGATGATAACATAACATGTAGTTTATGTCTACGATGATAACATAACATGTAGTTTATGTCTACGATGATAACATAACATGTAGTTTATGTCTACGATGATAACATAACATGTAGTTTATGTCTACGATGATAACATAACATGTAGTTTATGTCTACGATGATAACATAACATGTAGTTTATGTCTACGATGATAACATAACATGTAGTTTATGTCTACGATGATAACATAACATGTAGTTTATGTCTACGATGATAACATAACATGTAGTTTATGTCTACGATGATAACATAACATGTAGTTTATGTCTACGATGATAACATAACATAACGATGATAACATAATGTATGTAGATAACATAACATTAGTTTGTCTACGATGATAACATAACATGTAGTTTATGTCTACGATGATAACATAACATGTAGTTTATGTCTACGATGATAACATATGTAGTTTATGTATAACATTTAGTTTGTCTACGATGATAACATAACATGTAGTTTATGTCTACGATGATAACATAACATGTAGTTTATGTCTACGATGATAACATAACATGTAGTTTATGTCTACGATGATAACATAAACATGTAGTTTATGTCTACGATGATAACATAACATGTAGTTTATGTCTACGATGATAACATAACATGTAGTTTATGTCTACGATGATAACATAACATGTAGTTTATGTCTACGATGATAACATAACATGTAGTTTATGTCTACGATGATAACATAACATGTAGTTTATGTCTACGATGATCTACGAACATAACATGTAGTTTATGTCTACGATGATAACATAACATGTAGTTTATGTCTACGATGATAACATAACATGTAGTTTATGTCTACGATGATAACATAACATGTAGTTTATGTCTACGATGATAACATAACATGTAGTTTATGTCTACGATGATAACATAACATGTAGTTTATGTCTACGATGATAACATAACATGTAGTTTATGTCTACGATGATAACATAACATGTAGTTTATGTCTACGATGATAACATAACATGTAGTTTATGTCTACGATGATAACATAACATGTAGTTTATGTCTACGATGATAACATAACATGTAGTTTATGTCTACGATGATAACATAACATGTAGTTTATGTCTACGATGATAACATAACATGTAGTTTATGTCTACGATGATAACATAACATGTAGTTTATATCTACGATGATAACATAACATGTAGTTTATGTCTACGATGATAACATAACATGTAGTTTATGTCTACGATGATAACATAACATGTAGTTTATGTCTACGATGATAACATAACATGTAGTTTATGTCTACGATGATAACATAACATGTAGTTTATGTCTACGATGATAACATAACGATGATAACATAGTTTATGTCTACGATGATAACATAACATGTAGTTTATGTCTACGATGATAACATAACATGTAGTTTATGTCTACGATGATAACATAACATGTAGTTTATGTCTACGATGATACATAACATAACATGTAGTTTATGTCTACGATGATAACATAACATGTAGTTTATGTCTACGATGATAACATAACATGTAGTTTATGTCTACGATGATAACATAACATGTAGTTTATGTCTACGATGATAACATAACATGTAGTTTATTATCTACGATGATAACATAACATGTAGTTTATGTCTACGATGATAACATAACATGTAGTTTATGTCTACGATGATAACATAACATGTAGTTTATGTCTACGATGATAACATAACATGTAGTTTATGTCTACGATGATAACATAACATGTAGTTTATGTCTACGATGATAACATAACATGTAGTTTATGTCTACGATGATAACATAACATGTAGTTTATGTCTACGATGATAACATAACATGTAGTTTATGTCTACGATGATAACATAACATGTAGTTTATGTCTACGATGATAACATGTCTACGATGATAACATAACATGTAGTTTATGTCTACGATGATAACATAACATGTAGTTTATGTCTACGATGATAACATAACATGTAGTTTATGTATGATAACATTATGTCTACGATGATAACATAACATGTAGTTTATGTCTACGATGATAACATAACATGTAGTTTATGTCTACGATGATAACATAACGATGATGTAGTTTATGTCTACGATGATAACATAACATGTAGTTTATGTCTACGATGATAACATAACTGTAGTTTATGTCTACGATGATAACATAACATGTAGTTTATGTCTACGATGATAACATAACATGTAGTTTATGTCTACGATGATAACATAACATGTAGTTTATGTCTACGATGATAACATAACATGTAGTTTATGTCTACGATGATAACATAACATGTAGTTTATGTCTACGATGATAACATAACATGTAGTTTATGTCTACGATGATAACATAACATGTAGTTTATGTCTACGATGATAACATAACATGTAGTTTATGTCTACGATGATAACATAACATGTAGTTTATGTCTACGATGATAACATAACATGTAGTTTATGTCTACGATGATAACATAACATGTAGTTTATGTCTACGATGATAACATAACATGTAGTTTATGTCTACGATGATAACATAACATGTAGTTTATGTCTACGATGATAACATAACATGTAGTTTATGTCTACGATGATAACATAACATGTAGTTTATGTCTACGATGATAACATAACATGTAGTTTATGTTACGATGATCTACGATGATAACATAACATGTAGTTTATGTCTACGATGATAACATAACATGTAGTTTATGTCTACGATGATAACATAACATGTAGTTTATGTCTACGATGATAACATAACATGTAGTTTATGTCTACGATGATAACATAACATGTAGTTTATGTCTACGATGATAACATAACATGTAGTTTATGTCTACGATGATAACATAACATGTAGTTTATGTCTACGATGATAACATAACATGTAGTTTATGTCTACGATGAGTTTATGTCTACGATGATAACATGTAGTTTATGTCTACGATGATAACATAACATGTAGTTTATGTCTACGATGATAACATAACATGTAGTTTATGTCTACGATGATAACATAACATGTAGTTTATGTCTACGATGATAACATAACATGTAGTTTATGTCTACGATGATAACATAACATGTAGTTTATGTCTACGATGATAACATAACATGTAGTTTATGTCTACGATGATAACATAACATGTAGTTTATGTCTACGATGATAACATAACATGTAGTTTATGTCTACGATGATAACATAACATGTAGTTTATGTCTACGATGATAACATAACATGTAGTTTATGTCTACGATGATAACATAACATGTAGTTTATGTCTACGATGATAACATAACATAACATGTAGTTTATGTCTACGATGATAACATTGTAGTTTATGTCTACGATGATAACATAACATGTTTAGTTTATGTCTACGATGATAACATAACATGTAGTTTATGTCTACGATGATAACATAACATGTAGTTTATGTCTACGATGATAACATAACATGTAGTTTATGTCTACGATGATAACATAACATGTAGTTTATGTCTACGATGATAACATAACATGTAGTTTATGTCTACGATGATAACATAACATGTAGTTTATGTCTACGATGATAACATAACATGTAGTTTATGTCTACGATGATAACATAACATGTAGTTTATGTCTACGATGATAACATAACATGTAGTTTATGTCTACGATGATAACATAACATGTAGTTTATGTCTACGATGATAACATAACATGTAGTTTATGTCTACGATGATAACATAACATGTAGTTTATGTCTACGATGATAACATAACATGTAGTTTATGTCTACGATGATAACATAACATGTAGTTTATGTCTACGATGATAACATAACATGTAGTTTATGTCTACGATGATAACATAACATGTAGTTTATGTCTACGATGATAACATAACATGTAGTTTATGTCTACGATGATAACATAACATGTAGTTTATGTCTACGATGATAACATAACATGTAGTTTATGTCTACGATGATAACATAACATGTAGTTTATGTCTACGATGATAACATAAAGTTTATGTAGTTTATGTCTACGATGATAACATAACATGTAGTTTATGTCTACGATGATAACATAACATGTAGTTTATGTCTACGATGATAACATAACATGTAGTTTATGTCTACGATGATAACATAACATGTAGTTTATGTCTACGATGATAACATAACATGTAGTTTATGTCTACGATGATAACATAACATGTAGTTTATGTCTACGATGATAACATAACATGTAGTTTATGTCTACGATGATAACATAACATGTAGTTTATGTCTACGATGATAACATAACATGTAGTTTATGTCTACGATGATGATAACATAACATGTAGTTTATGTCTACGATGATAACATAACATGTAGTTTATGTCTACGATGATAACATAACATGTAGTTTATGTCTACGATGATAACATAACATGTAGTTTATGTCTACGATGATAACATAACATGTAGTTTATGTCTACGATGATAACATAACATGTAGTTTATGTCTACGATGATAACATAACATGTAGTTTATGTCTACGATGATAACATAACATGTAGTTTATGTCTACGATGATAACATAACATGTAGTTTATGTCTACGATGATAACATAACATGTAGTTTATGTCTACGATGATAACATAACATGTAGTTTATGTCTACGATGATAACATAACATGTAGTTTATGTCTACGATGATAACATAACATGTAGTTTATGTCTACGATGATAACATAACATGTAGTTTATGTCTACGATGATAACATAACATGTAGTTTATGTCTACGATGATAACATAACATGTAGTTTATGTCTACGATGATAACATAACATGTAGTTTATGTCTACGATGATAACATAACATGTAGTTTATGTCTACGATGATAACATAACATGTAGTTTATGTCTACGATGATAACATAACATGTAGTTTATGTCTACGATGATAACATAACATGTAGTTTATGTCTACGATGATAACATAACATGTAGTTTATGTCTACGATGATAACATAACATGTAGTTTATGTCTACGATGATAACATAACATGTAGTTTATGTCTACGATGATAACATAACATGTAGTTTATGTCTACGATGATAACATAACATGTAGTTTATGTCTACGATGATAACATAACATGTAGTTTATGTCTACGATGATAACATAACATGTAGTTTATGTCTACGATGATAACATACGATGATAACGATGATAACATAACATGTAGTTTATGTCTACGATGATAACATAACATGTAGTTTATGTCTACGATGATAACATAACATGTAGTTTATGTCTACGATGATAACATAACATGTAGTTTATGTCTACGATGATAACATAACATGTAGTTTATGTCTACGATGATAACATAACATGTAGTTTATGTCTACGATGATAACATAACATGTAGTTTATGTCTACGATGATAACATAACATGTAGTTTATGTCTACGATGATAACATAACATGTAGTTTATGTCTACGATGATAACATGTAGTTTATGTCTACGATGATAACATAACATGTAGTTTATGTCTACGATGATAACATAACATGTAGTTTATGTCTACGATGATAACATAACATGTAGTTTATGTCTACGATGATAACATAACATGTAGTTTATGTCTACGATGATAACATAACATGTAGTTTATGTCTACGATGATAACATAACATGTAGTTTATGTCTACGATGATAACATAACATGTAGTTTATGTCTACGATGATAACATAACATGTAGTTTATGTCTAGTAAGAGTAGCCCAAGAGTTGGCGATGAGTGGTGATGACTAGCTGCCTTCCATCTGGTTTTACAATACTAAATTAGGGACGGCTAGAGCAGATAGCCCTTGTGTAGCTTTGCGCGAAAGTAAAAAAAAATAAACAAATCCTTGCATTCTTGATTCAAGTTTTGCTGATGCGTCTTAAACTAAAATAGGCAGAACTGCAGTTCACTATAGAGAGTACCGTCAATCAAACAATGATATATGTCTCTGGGTCAGAGATTCTCGTTTCAATTTCACTTTTAGTAAAGAAGCAAAGAAATCTTTAACACACACATGTATACGTATAATGTTTACATAGTATGTTGGTTAGTTTGTGTCATTATAGAAAACTGTTCTACATTGACTAAAAATATATTCTGATCATTTTACAACAATATTAACCATATTCATTGATTATTGTTATTGTTAAACTACAGACTAGTCATGTTTACTATTGTTAAAACACTAGATGTTAATCAACTGCATTGATTGTTATTATTGTTAAACTTGTTTTTTGTTTTTGTTTTGGAATTTCGCACAAAGCTACTCGAGGTCTATCTGTGCTAGCCGTCCCTAATTTAGTAAAGACTAGAGGGAAGGCAGCTAGTCATCACCACCCAACTCTTGGGCTACTCTTTTACCAACGAATAGTGGGATTGACCGTTACATTATACGCCCCCACGGCTGGGAGAGCGAGCATGTTTAGCGCGACTCGGGCGGGAACCCGCGACCCTCGGATTACGAGTCGCACGCCTTACGCGCTTGGCCATGCCAGGCCCTTATTGTTAAACTACAGACCAGTCATTTTCACTATTGTTGAAATAGTAGACGTCTACCAACTGCATTGATTATTGTTAAACTGCAGACTAATCGTGCCCATTATTGTTGAAACATTAGACTGCATTAATTATTGCTAACTTACAAACTGATAATGTTCACTATTGTTAAAACATTAGCTGTCCAACAACTTTATTATTATTAAACTACATACTAATCATGCACATTATTGTTGAAACACTAGATTGCGTTGAATATTATTATTATTGTGAAATTACATATATTAATCTTGTACATTATTGTTAATACACTAGAAGCCCTTCAACTCCACTGACTAGTATCAACAACTCTGTGAACTTCATTTTTTTGAAGTCTGTGTTTCACGTGTACCAATGTGATTGCTTCAGAATATTTAAGAATGAAATTTGGTTTGTTTGTTTTGAATTTTGTGCAAACTACACGAGGGCTATCTGCGTAAGCCATCCATAATTTTGCAGTTTAAGACTAGAGGGAAGGCATCTAGTCATCACCACCAACCGCGAACTCTTGGGTTACTCTTTTACCAACAGATAGTGAGATTGACCGTTACTTTATAGCATCCACACGATTGAAAGAGTAAGCACATGTTTGGTTTGAAAGGGATTCGAACCTGCGACCCTCGGGTTACGAGTCGAACGCCTTAACCCACCTAGCAATGCCGGGCCGTGAAACTTGGAACAACCGAAATTTTAATTGAGGAACTACTGACGTAACGTCGTGCATCCAATCCAAAATAATCTAACTATAAATAAACCAAAAAAACAGTCGAAGAACTTGGATCAGAAGAAGATTAATCTGGATCAAGCGGACTAAGTGTAAATATGAAATTTTGATAAATGTACCGTTGATAAATACGTGTTTCTTTATGTAAATTAAACATTAACTATTTTCCTTTTGTGTTTGAGAAAGAGAGTGGCACTAACAAACTGGAGCATATTAAACAGGAAATGGTATGGTCAGGTGGGTTAAGGCGTTCGACTTGTAATCCGAGGGTCGCGGGTTCGAATCCCGGTCACACCAAACATGCTCGCCCTTTCAGCCGTGGGGGTGTTATAATGTGACAGTCAATCCCACTATTCGTTGCTATAAGAGTAGTCCAAGAGTTGGTGGTGGGTGGTGATGACTAGCTAGCTGCCTTCTCTCTAGTCTTACACTACAAAATTGGGGACGGCTAGCGCAGATAGCCCTCGTGTAGCTTTGCGCGAAGTTAAAAAAAAGAAGAAGAAAAACAGGAAACAGTCATCTGTCCTTGTGTTTTTCCATCTCTTTCATTGGAAAGAAAAGCTTGGATTACATATTTTCGTTCGTAGGTTTCCACGTAAGCACTTTTATGCCCACGTTGAAACAATATTTTCACTTCTATATTACTTCATACATGTAACTTGGCAACAAAATATTCAAAAGCAATTATATTACTAACTTTGTTTATATTTATGGCTGTTGCTACAAGGTTTTGGTGTTGGAATCGTTTGAACTTACCCTAATCGTCAATCAGTTTTTCCTCTGTTCGAAAGAAATTGTTATTGGAAGGTCATATAATCATTTATCATTATCTTAAAACTGCTGAACAAGTCCGGATTATAGTCAAACAACTACAAAGAAGACCTAAGAATGTTAGGATAATCGGAATGTTAAACTATAACAAGTTGTCTGATTTATTTAAAATAATATCTCGTGTATTTACTGCTTTACACAACCATAAATCCTAAAGAAAATCACCTGAACTACTTACTATTCTATAAGTTATTCTAATCGAAATAATTGTTTTTGTTTACTAATTTATACACTATGTGACCGAGTGGAGTTTTATCTTTTCTGTATTTTTGGTTTCGTGGCATGTTGTTTGATACATCCCCCAACCACCTCTAAACATTGGTAAAAAAACAGTTATTTCAACAGCCCACAAGTGGATTAAAGTAGAATATCCTATGTCTGGTGGTACAGACAAATTGTATATTACGTTTAGCTAGTTGTTTTACCACTGTAAAAATTAACATCGTTATATTATAGTGGTAAGGGGGGGGGGGGCGTTATTGTATTCCACGTTTGTTTGTTTGCTATCTTGATGAACATTGGTTTTTGTTGTTAATATTGACTGCTTGCTTCTCTAGTTTTGCTCTAGGTTTTACTCTGACCATCCACTTTACTAAAAGTAGTAATAGCGCGTAAGGCGGGTGACTCGTAATCCGAGGGTCGCGGGTTCGCGCCCGCGTCGCGCTAAACATGCTCGCCCTCCCAGCCGTGGGGGTGTATAATGTTACGGTCAATCCCACTATTCGTTGGTAAAGAGTAGCCCAAGAGTTGGCGGTGGGTGGTGATGACTAGCTGCCTTCCCTCTAGTCTTACACTGCTAAATTAGGGACGGCTAGCACAGATAGCCCTCGAGTAGCTTTGTGCGAAATTCCCAAACAAACAAACAAACAAAAGTAGTAATTATATTTCTCTCCACATTTTCATTCTTCGAATACTTTGAAAATTAAATGTTCACCTCAGTTTTACTGGTAGTATAATAACACTTAAGGATTGACAAAGAATGCGAAACAGTTATTTGTTATTAATTAGGAGACGTAATTCTTATGATATTTGGTTGTTACCAAGCGTAGTCATCAAAAATGACTTGTTGTGCATGTTGTTGTTATTAAACTTACAGTTATTTCATTGAAACAAAGATAAAATACAGGAATCACTGGTTTAGGAAGAGTTGTTTGTTTGTTTTAACGCCAAACTAGACAATAATCTATTTGCTCTCTGTCCGCCAGGGGCAATCGAACCTCGAATTTTAGCGTTGTAAATCCGTAAACTTACTGGTGATCGACCAAGAAGACTGTTGAAATACAACTCTCAAAATGAATATTATTTCCGGCTTCAGTCCGAGTAAGGCACAAAAGATATTTGTTACCAATAAGTCAACTGTTAAAACAATAATGGATTAGAAATCTTTTATTTTAAAATATATCTACTGACTTAAGGAACTTGCGTTTCGTTGTTGTTGTTTTTTCAGAAATGCGTGAATCGCGTCATAAACATTCTGTATGCTGAATATTCTCAGTGATTAATTAAAACCTTTCATTCGCTTAAGCTTCTCCGAAACAGAGAAAATTGACTAGAAAACAGACCTGCTGTTTAACAATAGGAAACAGATTTGATATTGTTCTTTCTGTGATGACACATAGGCATCATGAATCTTTTATTCACGTTTCTTAGCTCTTGACAGCCTTATCTGAGCTCCTATTAAGTAAATAAACTTTACTTTTTGGACTTTATTGGACATCTTTGGCCACAAAATATTAAACACCACTCTTTCTCTTTCGCACACTCTATACTTGCTTGATGAAAACATAATTATTATATCTGTGGCAAGACAAGCCGCTTATACAAAATCTCTGTGAAATACATAAAATATCTGTCTTGTGAAAGGTTTGTAATGGTTCATGAGATTTTAAGAGTTGGATGAAAAAGGAATAATCTAGGTCATTTGGGTCTTTGATAGAAAGTTAGACTAAGCTTATATATATCACAAAGTGAAATAGAATTCCACTTACCTAGTGTCAAAGGTAAGGTCAACTGATGAGAACCTTGTTTGAATAGCACTGCTAAAGTAATCTTTATTGCCTGTACTACCTTTTGATAATCATTGACTGATTACAGAGCATCTTTGTTAGGCTTTAGATGTCTGTATCGTATTTCAGATCATTTGAATAAATAACCGCAAAGATGGTACAGTCTATATGCAACATATTCAGTGTAAGCAATATTCTGTAGGTAGCCAACAGGAGAACTAAGTCATATGTGAGCATTCATAGTGGAGAGGGGGGGGGTATCCATGGTTAGAATCTGGGGGCATTTAACCCTTTTTATTACTCTCTTGGTAGGACACCTCCCGATCTACCATAAATCTACCTGTTATAGATTTTCCTACTAATTCAAGAACTGTGAAAGAATTTAACTGCATATATATATATATACAGGTGTATACAAAACTACACGCAGAATTAATCCTGGATTATCTGTCTTAGTATACTGGTGTACGGTGTTGATTTGTTTTGATCAGTTTCAACCGAGAAAAAAAAAGTGGCAGCTTGTCTTTCATAAGCGTAAAGTGACCCATTTCTGCACCTGACGTCATATTGCTTGAATGAGTATATCGTACCGTACAGTGATGGTTGTAACTTTTAGTGCATGCAAACGTGAGGTCAAGCAAAGAACGTGACACGCATTCAATTTGTTATAGCATGATAAATAATACACTTGATCTAAAATTTAATGTATACAGAGACATATCTTTGACAAATGGGCATTGAGATAAATTCAAAAGAAAGAAGAATGGCTTAATATTTTATTTGGTTACAGTGCCGTACGTTGCTCGGCAAAAGATTCATTAGCGTCGTGTTTTGGTGTGAATATATATATATATGCATATGTACAGGTGGCCCGTAAGTCCCTACTCATCCGTATATCTTATGTATCCAGTGTATCCGTGTCGTGTCACCAGTATACTTGTCACAATACGCTCTTCAAGTGTAAACGGGCTTACATCGATCGCCATATTTCTCTGAAAAGAAGAAACAAATTATAATAAATGCGTAATTGAATATAACATAAAACATATGAATGGGTAGGGACTTACAGACCACCCTGTATAATAGAATATTAACACCTACTAAAACTGCTGTAGAAATATAGTTTCTTAAAATTAAAATTAATAAAGACTCGGTTACAGGTTCTAGTGGACTGGTTATGTATTACAAAACGATTACTGATACCGACTACTCAAAATCTTAAAAAATGCACGAGTTTTCAACTCATTGTATGAGCTTCTTAGGAGACAAATTTTTCATCTGCTATTCTGGTGAATATCAAAAGGTGCAGATCAAAATACTGTCTTTAAAAGATGATGAAGTATGTGTGTGAAGTCATTTGAAGCTGTGGTATTCAGACCACGAATCTTATTATTCTATTAATCATACTTACAGAGATTTTCGTTCTTAATTTTGTAACTTTGGTTCTAATTTTGAAGTCCACTGTTATCCTCCTCCGAACGTTATCTTAGAATTCCACAGGCTTCTTAATGTATCTATCTGTTCCATTGGGCCCTGACCAGTAGGTTGACGTTGTTGGATTTCTGTCATTTACTGGTTAAAAAATGGGATTCACAACAGTAATTGGAGATTTAGTGTCCAAGTTAAGTCTTATCATGAAAAAGTAAAGTTTAATCTATATTAAGTTGTTAGAGTACATTTAGGTACGTTACAGTTTAGTGGCTGATAAAAATATATTGCAAAAATGAAGAAATATGCAAAGACTATTGAACGTTTTACAAAACCTTCGTTTGTTCACAACCACGGTTTCGTCATTAAAGGCATTATCAGGCGAAACCATTTCAATGACGCTTTTGTGAAACGTACAATTGTCTCTGGTTATTTCTTTAAATCCTAATTATAGAGTTTCACCAAGTACCGACGATTCCAAGCATCAGTTACATACAAGTTAGTTTATTTTAAATTCCATGACGACGGATCAATAACACATTCTTAGTATGTACTATAAAAGACGTGTTTGTAAAATCGCATTATCTGACAGCTCGTTTGTTTTTATTTGTCATTATTGTTATATCCATCTTACCTGCTTGTCAGATCCTCAACTGTTTGGCTATTGTGAGTTGCTTATCTTCCTTGAGAGTGAAAGGAAAACAAGACTCATAAGTGTCACAAGTAACTAATTAGAAGTAAATCACATTTCTTAAAGTTTCTTTTGGAGTTTTGTTTTTGTTCTTTTTTGTTCTTGTTTGCTAGGTTTCGCGATACATTACTGAAGGATAATGTCCATAATTTTGCAGTAGAGGTAAGGCAAATAATTAAAACAATCCAGCGCCAACTCGTGAAAAAAAGTTTAACTGTAGCATCATAACGTCCCAAAGAAGAAAACACAATTATATTTAGCAACAGGTTACGTTCCCGCAAGCTACAAATTGTGAGTCGACCTCCTTAACCACCAGATCTCTTTTCGATATCACTTGTGAGAAATTCTATCCTACGAAAATGTATCACCAAACAAAGTTGGTTATTTAATAAGCAGTTTACACTTATTTTAACATTGACACAAAATTATTTGTATGGAAATGTATATAAATATTCGCAATAAGTGAGGATGTGAATTTTAATATAATTTAACATCCTTTCTATATACGTGTGATATACGCTCCACTACTATGAGAAGCCTAGTCGTGTTCTCTTAATTTGTCCTTGTTCAAGGCTACTGATCAGAAGTGAGAGGACCCCCCCCTGAACCTGTATAATTCAGTGACAAGTGGTAAGTTAAAAATAGATTGTTTTTCATTTATATACTAGTGTCGCTTTTATATTTAGAATTATGTACTATAAATCATTGTTTATGGAAATTTGAATTGTTAACTTTGACTGTTAAGAAATATTTACATTATGTGGCTTTCAGTTAAATCACAACTATCGTAGACCTAACTATACCTCCAGTAATGGAAATATATACACAACCTAGAATAATTAGTGGAATATTCACTTAATGACGAGTAGGGCTGTAATCTCGAACTCAGTGTGGTTCACAAACTGTCGAAAAATTTATTTTGTAACAAATATTAGGAGTCGCAGTTGATTCACGATTGTATGAAGAGGTTTGTGGGCAAGAATACAGTATTCACGACGTCCCAAAAATATTATCGTTATGTCTAAGATCCAATTATTTAAGAAACTGGCTGAAGTCCTTTAATGTCTTTACCAGTTTCAGAAAATATTAGGGTGGGGGACGAATTTATGATAAAAGTCAGAGTAAAAATACAGCTTTCTTCATTCGTCTTCTGGGTCTGTGTGTCAATAAACCTTTTCTAGAATACATTTTCACACATTATTATCTCTTCTCCTCCAACCAATGCTGTCAGAACACGAACAGTTGACTGTTGATTTTCGGTATGTTTTTAAAGGGTCACTGTTTGTCATTATTCATTGTCCACAGTCTGCTCGGTAAAAACATGGAAGCCATGATCGCCTGTTTACGTTTAAATGAAAACAAAATCAGTAACTATATTAATTAAATTAATTATCACTTTGTACCATCTGCAAATATTGCAGACTTGCAGATTTGTATGCATAAAATAAATATCGAAGAACAAGCACAAATTTACAAAACTAAGAAAATGATTTCTCTAACTAGTTATCACCTACCACGTATACCTTTAAAAATGGCGCACGTGATACGTCGAAATTAGTCGAGGTAACAATTTACATATTTTCAAACTTGTGTTTGTTTTCATTATTTAATTTATGCTTATAAAGCTTTAATTTTAGAATAATGACTGTATTGTATTTCTGCACATTTTAATAATATATTTTTTGTTATTCCTTTAGAGGTCGGTTAAGCTCTGGCATATATTAAAGGCAAACGTTTTTGTTTGTTTTTTTAATTTCGCGCAAAGCTACACTAGAGCCACCTGCGCTAGCTGTCCCTCATTTGGCAGTGTAAGACTAGGGGGAAGGTAGCTAGTTACCACCACCCACCGCCAACTCTTGGGCTACTCTTTTACCAACGAATAGTGGGATTGACCGTCACATTATAATGCCCCCACAGTTGAAAGGGCGAGTGTGTTTGGTGCGACGGGGATTCCAACCCGCGACCCTCAAATTACGAGTCGAATGCCTTAACCCACCTTGCCATGCCGAGCCCTCTGTTTTAATTATCATCTCTTTAACTGACTCATTATAACTCGTTTTGTAACTCCATTATGTCTATAACGTGTGTGTTTTCATAATTATTTCCTTTAATTCCCTCTTTTCATTCAGTGTAATCGCTTGTGATTATGGACGAATTAATTAATACTTTATTTTTGACGGTGGGTGGTGATGACTAGCTGTCTTCCCTCTAGTCTTACACTACTAACTTAGGGACGGTTGGTGCAGATAGCCCTCGAGTAGCTTTGGGCGAAATTTAAAAAAAAAAACCTTCTTTGATAAATCGAAGTATCTAATTATTTTTTTAAAATATATTTCGAACCATTAAACACTAGAATCCGGATTACGATACCAGTGATGAGCAGAGCACAAGTAGCCTACTGTGTAGCTTTGTGCTTAACTTCAATCAACGCTCTGATTAGTACACAAAATTAAGGACATAACCAGATAAGCTTAGTAGATTGGTTATAGATACAAAAAAATTGTAAATCTAGATGAAGTCGGGTTATTCGGAAAAAAAGAAACGTGACGATTTCCAGATGATGACAAAAATATACACATGAACATAAAAACTAATCTAGTTAAAGTAAAAATACTAAAATTGTTTGGTTTTTCGATGTGAAATAATTAATACCAGCTTGAAAACTGTTTGTTCACTTGAATATATTTCAAGTGAATCGTTAAAAAAATAAGAGTTATGTGATAAAGTTTTACTTCGAAACATGAATTCTTGATGAATCTAATTCCGATAGGCACGGCGGTATGTCTGCGAACTTACCTCACTGGAAACTTGATTTCGATACCCGTGGTGGGCAGAGCAAAGACAGCCCATTGTGTAGCTTTGTGCTTTCTTCTAAACAAACAAACAAAATTCAGATAGTCATGTACGCTATCGCTCCCTGGTGGGGCAGGGTTAAGTTTTCAACGCTAAAATTTGGGATTCGATTTCCGTGGTGGACACAGCAGATAGCTCAATGCGAATTTGCTTTAATCAACGCTACCAACCTATATCTTTGTTGAAAACAAAACATTAGTTACTGGAAAATAATATTTTACCAAAGTAGATAAATAATAAACTTCTGAAAAGATCACTGAATGGAACTTCGTAGGTTTGTTTGTTTTTTGAATTTCGCGCAAAGCCACACGAGGGATATCTGAGTTAACCGTTCTTAAGTTAGCAGTGTAAGACTAGAAACAGATAGTTATCACCACCCACCTCCAACTCTTGGGCTACTCTTTACCAATGAATAGTGGGACTGACGGCATATTATAACGCCGCCACGGCTGAATGAGCGAGGATGTTTGATGGTACAGGGATTCGAACCCGCGACCCTCATGTTGCAAGTATGCGCCCTAACCAGCTGGTCATGCCGAGCCCAACATTTAAGAAAGTATTATTCGTTAAATCAAGAACTTGGTAAGTAATATTAGATATGTAAATCACGTAATATGGCGTGGATGTTGAAAATATTGTTGTTATTAAGAAAAACCTTTGGTTGGAACAAAGAGGAGTCTACAATAAATTGTTAACCACCCTATATCTATTAAATGTTTGAACCGTGTAGAGCATTATAACGTGATGATCAATCCACTATTCGTTGGTAAAAGTAGCCCAAGAGTTGACGGTTGATGATGCTAATTAAATGCCTTTTTTGTAATCTATCAGTTCAAGTTATGAATTGATGGCGCAGATAGTCGCTGAGGAACTTCCTGCCAAATTGAACTAAAACGAGCATTTTCTCCACTTTATCTCTCAACCAACACTTCATACACATCTATCTGATTTTTTTTGGCTCTATACACGTCTTTTTTATTCTCTTGGCTCTATTCACATCTCTCTGATCCTTTTGGCTCTATACACATCTCTCTGATTCTTTTGGCTCTATTCACACCTCTCTGATTCTTTTGGCTCTATTCACACCTCTCTGGTTCTTTTGGCTCTATACACATCTCGCTGGTTCTTTTGGCTCTATACACATCTCTCTAATTCTTTTGGTTCTATTCACATCTCTCTGATTCATGTGGCTCAATGTAGAGGGCGAGCACAATTCTCTGATTCTTGGGACGTTCTGTGGTAATAAAGTAACGTTAAAACTATTCTTGTCTGTCGTATCCCAAGCGATCTGATATTACTTATCAACCACTGTAATAACGTGTTTATAAAACATAAATTGTGGAATGTTTTCTCTGTGGGGTTTCTTAGATATTATTGAATTACTGTGTTTATAGATATGTATAATTAATTTGAATTATTCGTTGGTGTAGACATAATATATATATATATATATATAATTAGGACGAGTAACAGGAAGAGATATCATTTACATATTTAAGTGATATTCATGAACTGGTTTGATTTTTTGTCTGGTATGGTTGAAACTCTATAACACCAAATCCCATGACAACTATATAAACTTAATATAAACAGGTGAAGTGAATTTTTTATCAGTTTTACGTATGCTACAATACACTAGAATTAGGTTAAATGTTACTTAAGAATATATATATATATATTTTTAACGTTATACATTAGTATTTTCTCGAATAAACCAGTTCATTATACAGAGAAAAAAAATGCAAACCAGCAAGAGTTGCGAGGTTGGAAGTGTTTTATCGTTTTCAATTGTACTTGCCCCCCGCTAGTACAGCGGTATATCTCCGGATTTACAACGCTAAAATCAGGGGTTCGATTCCCCTCGGTGGGCTGAGCAGATAGCCCTTTGTGGCTTTGCTATAAGAAAAACACACTCAATTGTACTTTGCAAATGTATTTGCATGTACTTTAAATTTTAGAAACCGGTTAAACTTGCTTTATCATATGATACAGCATAATATATTGGTGATTATAATTTAATGGTTAAGTGTAGAGTTGCATCCCTTTGGCTTTTTCCATTTGCTTTCGTTATTAATTCTTCCGTAGCAGACGGTTCAAGGCCATTTTCGGAAAGCTGTCTCTCTGTCTGGATTGATTGCTTGTCTTTGTGAACACTGAGATATATTGTGAATGCGGGAGGGAGTTGATGTGTTGGTTTGTATAGTTATTTGTTCTCGTATCATAACTTACGGTCTGTAGTCTTCGTTTGCTACCAAATATAAACAAGTGTTATTTAAATAGAAAGGTACCAAATAATAACTGAAGATGGTATTTTGTGTTTCAGTTGCGTGCAACTGGTTTAGTTCATTGTATAAAACATACAACTGATTTATTTCATTGTATAAAACATATAACTACTATATTTCATTGTGTAAGACTTACAACTGCTATATTTCATTATATAAAACATACAACTGGTTTATTTCATTGTATAAAACAGGGGTCACCAAACTATGGCCCTCGAGGTCATTTTGTCCGGCCTGCCAGCAGCTAGCCGCTTGGAAATAAAAAGTGACATTTCATCAAATGTCCGACTGTCATAACAAAATAAATCACACCGATGGTCGCTTTAAGCTGGCAAACACAAGACGTTATGATAAAAAGAAACAAGGCTGTCACGCGCATTTTTAACCAATAGGAAAATTCTCCTTTCGTCCTTGCTGCCCGTTTATTCATATCGAGGCACGTATCTATGAAAGCATTAGGATTTCGAAAACAAGTACAGACTTAACCCTCGTCCTATCGACTCCTCTTGTAAATTCAGCGGCCTAGAGTTACCGCTTCAGCAAGCTCATTTCTCTTAGTAGTCGGGTTATGCGCTTTTCGTAACTCGTTTTTAGGTAAGTGTCGTGACAAACGTACGTTTCAATATATTTTGTTTGTGCGTTCTTGGACCAGTACAATACTTTTCTCACAGCGTTCTGTGTTTTTCTTTTTCATATCCTGTTTGTTTTTTTTTCACCCATCGTTATGGCTGCTTTTAAAAGAAGAAAAGTGGACTCTGAGTGTCTTGCTTTCAATGAAGAATGGGGAGAAAAGTACTTCTTTGTGGAAACAAAAAACCAGAAAGCTACTTGTGTGATATGAACCAAAAGTGTTGCCGTTTAGAAAGAGTACAATTTTCGGCGTCACTATGAAACAAAACATCTATCAACGTATTTGACATTTTCAAGAAAGTTCAGTTATGAGAAATTTGAATCTATGAAACGTGTTTTTTGAATCTCAAAAGAATCTCTTCACAAGAAAGTTTGCTGAATATAAATCTGTCACTCGTACAAGTTACAAAATTGTGCATAGGATGGCAGAGCGAGGAAAACCTATTACTGACGGCAACTTCATCAAGGAGTGTATGTTGGAAACAGCAAATGAGCTGTGTCCTGGAAAAGCCAAGTTCTTTGAAAATATCAGCCTTTCAGCAATTTCAGTTGTACGGAGAGCAGAAGAACTTGGAGAGAACATCGCATTACAGATACACCAAAAAGTTAAAAACTTCTTATGGTATTCTCTGACACTGGATGAGTCTACTGATCTCTCGAGTACGTCACAACTTCTCGTGTTCATTCGTGGAGTTAATTTGGACTTTCAGATCACGGAAGAGTTGGCATCAGTTTGCAGCATGCACGGAAGAACAACTGGAGAAGACATTTTCAAGGAAGTGCATAAAACTTTGCAAGACTATAACCTTCAGTGGAATCAGCTTAGAGGTGTAACAGTTAATGGAGGAAAAAACATGGCTGGAGTAAAGAAGGGTCTGGTGGGGCTAATCAGGAAACAGTTGGAAGATGTTCAACTCCCAAGCTCTCTGTTCATACACTGCATCATACATCAGCAAGCACTCTGTGGAAAAGACTTTGATATTTCTTGCGTACTGAAAGCAGTCATTTCTGCAGTGAACTTCATTCGGAGTCATGCACTTAATCATCGCCAGTTCAAGGCGTTTCTTGAAAAATTGATTCAGATTTCTGTGACTTGCCTTATCACACGGTGGTGAGGTGGCTCAGCTGCAGTAAAGTCTTGTCTCGTTTTTATAAACTGAGAAGAGAAATAGATATATTTCTTATCGAGAAATATAGAGCCGATCCACTTCTGTCGGATCCAACCTGTTTGTCAAAGTTGTCATTTTTGGTTGACATCACATCCCACATGAATAAATTGAATTTGAAACTTCAGGGGAAGAATATCCTTTTCTGTGATCTCTATAGAATCATTAAAGGTTTTTGGAGAAAGCTGCCATTGTTTGAATTACATTTGGAAGGAGGCAACTTCTCTCATTTTCAGTGTTTCAATGAGTTTCATACTGGAATCACAGAAGATGTCAACCTGGAGTTTCAGTAAAAGATTATTGGTGATTTAAATAAGCATTTTTAGAGAGATTTTTGGATCTCGACAGAATCGAAAGTGACATTCTCCTTTTTCAGAATCCTTTTGACTGTGTCATTGATGACGAGCCAGTGGAACTTCAGCTGGAGGTCATCGATTTGCAAGGAAATTATTTGTTGAAAGCAAAACACAGAGAGAGGTAACTTATTGAATTTTACAGCTGCATACCTGAAGATGATTTTCGAAAGCTGAAGCATCTGGTATGGCATCAGTGTTCGGAACAACTTATGTCTGTGAACAAGCATTTTCCAAAATGAAGTATGTGAAGTCGGTACATCGATCAAAGTTGACTGATGAACATTTGAAAGCAATTCTAATGATTGGATGCAATAATTCAAAACCAAGCATTGAAGATATTTTGAAAGCCAAACGCCAATTTCATAAATCTCACTAACTTTTTGCGGCTTAGTAAAATTCAGATATCTACTCACTATGTGCGATGTGACAATTGTTTTTGCTAATGTCACCTTCTTTGATAACCTTTTGGTAAATAAAAATGTTGGTTGTATTTCTGTTTGTTTTTTATCGTATGTTTGTATTGCATGCTACTGCCACATAGCTAATGTGGCATCCTAAACTTAGTGTTAAGTCTTTTACAGAGAGCTTTCGTTCTAGCTTATGAGTATTGAACATAATGATCATGTGGCCCGCGCTTCTCATTCCCCAAGTAATCTGGCCCCCAGTGAAAAAAGTTTGGTGACCCCTGGACTAGACTGTTTTCTGAGTTTATATTAACTGCTATTGTTAGTTTTTTCCGTTGTTGAAAAAAACAACGTCACTTTAATGTGTTTAATAACGTCACTTCTATTCACCACAATATGTATGAGTAGTTTTTGTTGTTGTTTTTGTGAGAATTGCTTTGTTTTTATTATAAATGTTGTGTCAAATCATGGCTTATATTTCTTTTAACTGGCTTCGATATGCGCTCTAATACACTCAATTAAATATAATGATGAGATTTAAATACATTCAGCCTGAACTATGTGGTAATCAAACTAATCTATGACTAAACTAAAATAACGAATAATGTGATGGAACTCTTTATCGTGTTAGGAATATAAGAATTATTAATTCAGAGTCTCACACAGTCGTGTTAATAAACACAGTACTCATCACGTAATTAGGGTAGAGTAACAATGAAGACACAGTAAGGAGCTACAGTCTACTGAAAGTTTTATAAAACATGTGACTGACGAATTATGTGAAAGTTCGTGATTCGATTCAATAATCTTGTTGTTCTTTAGATTTTTATTCAACATTTTTATATTTTTATATGAGTTTATTTAATATTGAACAAAATAAATTCTAATAGTCCATGATACGAATGTTATTTGTATTACCTAATGTTGGGTATTGGTACGCTGTCAGATGGAAACTAAACATGGACGATATGACTATTATAAAGATTCAAGAAAAACGGTTACTTGGGAAAAGGATAATTGTTACAGTACATTTTGGAGGTACTGAATAGTTACAATAATTCTTAGTCTGGTAGAAACATATCATGAACCTGTTACTTCATAGACGGAGTTCCTTAAACCTTGGTGTTGCAAGTCTCGGTATGACATGTCAGTAAAATTAACAACAAACAGAACAGGATTCTACTTTTATCTGAAGTTCAAGAACACGCCCACGCCCTTTCTTTACACGAAGCCTAGGCTTCACACTTGGTTTCATTAATTCTATGCCACACAAATCTAAGTTGCATGAACTAGACTAACCAAAGTCACAAAATAATTTAGCTCGTGTGTGAAACGTGCTAGTGAGATCATAGTTACGAGCTGGGTTATTCGTCGTTTTGTTTATACCATACAGCTCTTACTAAAACACTGGTGTTTTACTAAAACTCTTACGCCAAGCACTGGTGGCGTGTCACTCCAGATCCCAGCTGCAGAGATGTTTAACACTTATAAACTTATGGTTTAAGACGAATTTCTGACCACTCGAAAGTACAATCCTACCACGAGTAAATTAGTGCTAGATACATCCGCATGACTCTTTGCGAAAAATAGATATTTCCAGTGCAGAATAGCAAAGGGATGAATAGCTCAGGACAAATCATTTTCAAACAGTGCCAGTTTCAAATAGTGACTATGATATATCAAATAGTATCGAAAAAGAAAGATCAGAACACCTATACAAGAATGTAAAATCATCTAAACAACACTCACGAAATGCACGACTGCAGACTTGGTCTTTCAGAAAGTGGCTGATATTATTAAGTTGCACATGCGCACAATAACACTCACAAAGATCAAACTCTTGTAAGAATGGATATATTATAAGCTATTTCCCAGAGCACATTAGTAAATGGAAGGCAAATTATAGGTGACTATATTAAAATTTCTTTACGTGTGACATAAAGTATATTGCAATACTGATGGTAGCTTAAACGTGTTTGAGCATACAAAAAACAGGTGTCAGGTTTATTGATTAGTTTTTGGCCTTATAGAAAAGCCATACAGGACTACCTGCTATGTTTGCCGTGGGAAATTAAATCTTGGATTTTAGCGTTCTAAGTACGTGAACTAACTGTTGTCAAGCCGGGGGACACTGATTTATTTGATAAAATTAAATAGGTTTTCTTGGTTTAGTTTGTTTGGAATTTCATGCAAAGCTACACGAGGGCTACTTCCGGTAGCCGTCCTTAATTTAGCAGTGTAAGACTAAAGGGAAGGTAGCTAGTCATCACCACCCACCGGAAACTCTCGAGCTACTCTTTTACCAACGAATAACGGGATTGAACGCTACATTACAATGTCCCCGCGGCTAAAAGAACGGCCATGTTTGGCGTGACAGGGATTTGAACGCGACCCTCAAATTTCTAGTGGAGCGCTCTAATCATCTGCATGCCGGACCAAAATTAAACAGATTTCACCTTTATTGTTTAATAACCTTCTCAAAATATGAAATGTAGAAAATAATTTCATAATAGTCAACATACACTATAAACTGAAATGCATAAATTTAAAATTCTTTAACACAATTTAAACTCTCACACATAACACGTTAGTGGCCGACACATCGTGTAAAATAATATCTGGTTCCTCAGTTATATAAAGATGTCTTCTCGGTGGTTTTTACGAGTTCTGTCTTTCAAAGTGACTGGGGAAGATCCAAAAACTAATTCCTGCTTTAATAAGGTGGTTAAGCGAGGTAACTTTGAAAAAATGAACCTTTCTTTTCTGTACAAAAGAACATTGCCCGCCAACTTCTAAGCTCCACATCTTCGTGGTCACACAGTATTGAAAGGTGAGCACTTTTTTGTAATAAAATGTATCTTTATGAAGTTTTGACAATCCTATATAGTCCATCCAATTCCCCAAATTCGGTCTCATAGATTTGTAGATTGAATGATAAAATTAAATAACAAACTAGGTCAAACATTAACTGACTTAATATGATAACCGCTGTAATCAACAGCTAATACAATGTGGCTCTACTGAAAAATACGCAATAATAACCTACTTGTCCTTAGTGAAAATAGACAAGAAGATACGCCCTAAACTTATAAATAACCTTGGTGAACTGCCATTTTTATCCAGTTAGTTACATTGCAATAAAACGCAAAGCACCTGTTCCCAGTTAAATAATCCGTAAACACATTAGGAATCTATAAGCAAACGACTTAGTGCCAAAAGTTACACTTTTTATATGAAAAAATTCGCCATTAGTATTTAGAGTACAAAACTCTATTATATGAATACAAATATAAACTTTGAGATTTAATGATAACCCTCGTCAAATACAGCAACAGGTCTCATCAGAGTCCACTCATAATGTAATTCCGTACAAAGCCCGGCATGGCCAGGTGGGTTAGGCGTTCGACTCTGAGGGGTCGCGGGTTCAGAATCCCCGTTGCACCAAACATGCTCGTCCTTTAAGCCGTGGGAGCGTTATAATGTGACGGTCAATCCCACTATTCGTTGGTAAAAGAGTAGCCCAGAGTTGATCCACCATCTGGTGGATAATGATGACTAGCTGCCTTCTCTAGTTTTACACTGCTAAATTAGGGAAGGATAGCGCAGATAGACCTCGTGTAGCTTTGCGCGAAATTAAAAGAAAGTTGCACGTAACTTCTCTGTTTGAAAGATAAACGAGTTCCTGTAGCAGTCCAGACAATGAAAGAGTGGTTAGCAATCACTTCGACTAATTATCTAACTAGTAACATTCAGTTGGAATATGGGACTCCACAAGGCCAGGTGGTTGGGGCGCTCGACTCATAATATTAATGTTCTAATCTTAGTCACTCGAAACACGCTCGTCCTTTCAGCTGTGGGGGTGATATAATGTAACGGTCAATCCCACTATTCTTTTTTGCAAAGAGTAGCCCACACGTTTGCGATGGGTGGTGATGAGTAGCTGTCTTCACTCTACTCATACACTGCTGAATTAGGTACAGCGCAGATAGCCTTCATGTATCTTTAAAAAATAATCAATTTAAATTCATATTATGTTTCACCGAGTTTATTGTTTTCTTTTAGTTTATGGTGTCTTTATATTACTAACTACATCCTTCTTTACTTTTGATTGGATGTACTACTAAATTTTTTTTTGGTGTAAAACAGGAAGTTTTCCATTGCTCATTCGTAATCTGCAGGCCGCGAGGTCAAACCGTATAATCAAACATGCTCAGTTGTACAGCAGTGTATGTGTGTTTATGGGGTTGGAAGTTATATAGTGACGATCAATCCTACTTTCGTTGGTAAAAGTGAGCCCAGAATTGGTGTTGGGAGGTATTGACTGCCTGCCTTCCGCTTAGCTTATACCTCAAAAATTAGGAACGGCTAGATCAAATAGCTCTCTGGACAGTTACGAAAAGAAGTTGGTTGTCTTGTGAATGGTTTGACTTGCAGTAGAGGTCATATCACTATCCATGTAAATTGAAGTTTTAAATTAATTATAAACAAGAAATCAGAGGTGCTGACATACCTTGAAAGCCACGAGAAAGATCTCCCAGTTTTCATTGTCTTAATTAATCTTTGAGGTTTTACATTAAGTCAGTCAACCTATCTTAAGATTATCTGTATATTTTTACTTTCAACTTTTGTTACTTTACTGTTATAACTGATTTTGATTATTTTTCAGTTATTTTTGTATGTTGCTTAGTTCACTTGTTTCCAAAATCCTTCTATTTTTTACGTTTAATTAAAAAAAAAATCCTATGGAATTGCGTCGTGTACGACTCTTTTTGTCTCGTGTCCATCTCTTAAGTACACATCAACCAAGTCCTTCGAATCTTTTGAAGGACTTAAACATTCCTGTTGACGTCAATTCCTTTAAACCACCATACACGAGCCAAGTCCTCTAAACCTTTATGAAGAGTTAAACGTAAATGACGTTTAATACAAACTTTGTTTAACTGTCACAGTGTTTACTCTAAACAAAGATAAAATGTACTTCATTTATTAAATTTTTTCTTCATTGTGTTTGAATGTTTTCGATTAAAACTAAATTTATACTTAAAGGTCGTGAAACAAAACATTTCTTTGTGTGGAAGTGACTTCAATTCTAAGTGACTAACTCTGGTTGTTATGTATATATAAATAATTTTACCTAAGCTTTATACCTCGTCAGTGGAACAGAGGAACGTCTGAGGACTCCTACCGCTAAAAACCGGGTTTCGATACCCATGGTGGGCAAAGTACAGTTAGTCCATTGTGTAGCTTGTGCTTTATAGCAAACAAACCGAAGTTTTATTTATTTTCACCTGTGTAATAATTTTACGAGTTTTATATAACTCTAATGAAACCGAAGTCTTCAAATCTACGTTTTAAACATATGAGTAGGCGAATCCGTCAACGATAAGTCTGGGGTATTAATACACTACATTTCGGGTTTGGATACCCTCAATTTGCAAAGAACAGATAGCTCATTGTTTTCTGTGTGTTTAACGACAAACAAACAAAAGCGCTTGATTCATATAAGTAGTTTTAATTAATGGATTTTTTGTGATTGAAAGGCTAATTTTTCGTACAATCACTTGTTATATCAGCTATGGTAGTATTGTTATTACCAAACCATGGTAGCACTGAGGTTACCAAACTATGGTAGCACTAAGGTTACCAAACTATGGTAGCACTGAGGTTACCAAACTATGGTAGCACAGAGGTTACCAAAACTATGGTAGTACAGTTATTACCAAACTATGGTAGCACAGAGGTTACCAAAACTATGGTAGCACTGAGGTTACCAAACTATGGTAGCACAGAGGTTACCAAAACTATGGTAGTACAGTTATTACCAAACTATGATAGCACAGAGGTTACCAAAACTATAGTAGCACTGGGGTTACAAACTCTGGTAGCACTATTATTACGAAACTACTATAGTACTGTGATTACGAAACTACCTTAGTATTGTGGTTACCAAACTATGCTAGAATTGTAGTTAAATTACATAGGCCCGGCATGGCCAGGTGGTTAAAGCACTCGACTCGTAATCCGAGGGTCGCGGGTTCGAATCCCCATCCACAGAAACATGCTCGCTTTTTTCAGCCGTGGGGGGCGTTATAAAGTGACGGCATCTCACTATTCGTTGGTAAAAGCGTAGCCCAAAAGTTGGCGGTGGGTGGTGATGACTAACTGCTTTCCATCTAGTCTTACACTGATAAATTAGGGATGGCTAGCGCAGATAGCCGTCGAGTAGCTTTACACGAAATTCAAAAACAAACTAAACTACCGTAGCATTGTGGTTATTACCAAACTTTCTTGTAATCATAGCATCTTGTAAACATCAAATACGAGAATAATTGAGTTGTCTTTCTTTTCAGAAATTACTGACTTATTAAACATATAACATCTAGCTATTCAACGAGCTATAATTAGATAAGTAAGAACCATCGGAAGGACTTACGCATAGAGTATGGTTTAGTCATATAATCTGTTAACATAAGTATCAATCAACTTAGAAAGATTAAAACAATTAACCAATTGGCATCCGAAGGTTTCCGATCATAAGAAACCGGAAAGTAATGTGCACTTTTCTTTTTTTTCATATATATTTTAACTACACGACAAAATACATATAATGTTTGATTGTTTTGAATTTCGCACATAACTACGTGAGGGCTATCTGCGTTAGCCGTCCCTTATTTAGCAATTTAAGACTAGAGGGAAGACAGCTAGTCATCACCATCCACCGCCAACTCTTGAGCTACTCTTTTTACCAACGAAGAGTGGGATTGACTGTCACATTATAACCCCCCACGGCTGAAGGGCGAGCATGTTTGATGCGACAGGGATTCGAACCCGCGACCCTCAGATTAAGAATCGAACGCCTTAACCCACCTGGCCATGCCAGGTCGTTTAAAGTATATGCATGTACACGTTCTTCTGTTTATATTTGATGAAATATTATTAAAGGTGTTTAATTATTACTGTTTCACCAAACTTGCATGACGTTATAAGTGCATAGAACACAACAGAAAAAATAGTTATATGAAAATCGAAACTTCGAACAAAAATACTTGACAATGTAAATCAGAATCAAATTTTACATAGAATAAAAATGTTAGACCGTTGTTTTGTTTTTCAAGCACAATATAACGAGATATGAAAGGTAAGGACAACGAAAATATTACAGCTTATTACACTTAACCATCTGTAATCCATATCACTCGTTACTATGACAACGAACAGAAAGCAGACATTTCCACGTGGACTGTCTTAAAATCTGTTTTCGCTAAACACTGCACTAAATGGTTTTTGTTTTATTTCGTTTTTTTTGCATCTTTACAAACAAAGTTGTTGACTCACAAACGCAATGAAATATTTGGTTAATCAGAGCTAATAAAAATGGATCACAGATTAATAAAATAAATAAATATGTATATATATATAATTCCCACTTAGAAACCGGTTTTTTGATACAAATAGTTCATTATGTATTTGTTGTTTTGGTGTGTTGTTTTGGGTTTTGCTTAATTATAAATTAACAATATATATATATATATATTATTTATTATACTAAAATAAAAATTGAAATGTGATGGCTAGGACTATGAATATAAAATACAAAGTTTGGTAGTATGAAATAACAAAAAAATGAACGAAAAGACAAACTTAAAGAGAAATATTTTTATTCAAGAAAATAACAACAACATATTATTGCTAAAAATGCTTTGTTTTTGTTCATCTTGAAAGTATTCTTTGAACAGAAGAAAATACTGTGAAGTCCATGCGCGGAAAACTTTACAACACAATATAAAAACGAAACAAATTTTTCACAGCAAAGCTGAAGTTGAAACTAATGCGAGGTTTCAAACTATATTTTTATGTTGTATAAATTTATCTTAACACTAACCGAGCCAAAAACATTAGCGATAATTTTAATGCTCTTTGCTTGAATTTTCCTTATTCGCTCATTTTCACGCGCAGCATTTAAGTTTCACTTTCCTGTAGAACTATGTTTTAAATCGATAAATCCAGGGTATTGGAAGAACGAATTACATACACACAAATTCAGGTGAAAAAAACACATGTAAATTAAACAATAAAGTAAAGTAATGGTACTTGTAGTGTACAAAGGACGATACAGCTATGAACGCTCAATGTATGACATAGTTTTAAAGATAAAACAAAGAAATTCAAAAAAACGAATAAAAAACCAGTAGTATAGACAAAATTGCTAAAAGGGTTTGTAGCAGTCTATAAACGAAACAAAACTAAATTATTGCAAAGCAAAGTAAATGTAAAGAAAAGTTGTAAAGGCAAACATAGCTGGATATGAGAAAAACGTCTGAATGTGCGTCCACAAAATGAACAGTTTGCTCATGAGTATTTTGACGTAAATATGTCGAGAAACCCATAGAATATGTATTTACTGTAATGTTATTTTTTTAGGAAGTTATGCGCGGGTTAAGTATTAGCTATGTGAAATACGTTGCAAAATAAAATATAAAGTTGAAACCGAAGTCAGTTGTTGCGTGATGATAACGAAATTGTGCCATCGTGTATCATACTCGTTGCACTGGAAAGTTTAAAGACAAAACAGGAAAGTTGATTCTGAATGGAAATGTCAATATGCAATCTGACACGGACAAAGGTCTCTAAAGATATGGAATTTGCTAGCGTTTGATCGAGAAATTGCCAGAAAAGTTACGGATGGACAAACAAGCGTATTGTTTATATAGACTACTTTCTTGCGTCTTATTATAGTATATAATAGCGAAGAGTTAGCGGTTACTAAGAGCACCCTGTTTATTTTGCTAACATTTCAATGAAATGTCCTTCATAATGTCGATATCAAGTTTCTTGAG